>NC_083460.1:11350203-11650203 GCF_030014155.1 Tachysurus vachellii
GATATCAAGGGCCCTCTTTGAACAGAGGGTGTACGTTACCATGATTGCCATTTATACTAGTGTCACCCAACCATTTGGGTGATAACACCTGTAACAATACCAAGCTAATGTTGCACTTACAACATTTGGCATACACCCTTATCAACTCACATTTCTTAACATGTATTATACAACTAAATAATTGAGGGTTAAGGGCCCTGCTCAAGGGAGCAGCAGTGGCAACTTCTTTGACCTAGGTTTCAAACTCAGTAATCCAACAATTTTACCACTAAGCTACCACATCCCCCTACACGACCATGATTACCATTTAAAGAGATCCAGCTAAACAATAGTATCACACAGCAATTTGTGTGCTATGCAGATCTTACACTCAATTTGCACTTGAACCAATATCCCATTTAAATAACAGGAAAAAGATGATAAAATGTTTGAGCAGGATTTTCCCTGCATTCTTCTTAGCTTTGATGAATACAATGTTATGTATTATGTCACTGCTATGCTGTAATAAAATTCTTCATGAAGCCATCCAATGCCATCATAGTTTTTTTTGCAACAGACTGGCAGAACATCCATAGATCCAGTGCACACATTAAAGGACCTGAACCCTCTCAGAAAAAAAAACATCCTGCTCTGTCCTTTTCTATAGAGGATCTTAATATTGTCTGACTAGATTTTTTTTAGGTTGCCCAACTAAAAACTTGGAGTTGGAGTCTAATATTTCCACTCCCTGTTTATAGTAACAGGGGTGCACCTAGTCCACCATCAGCAAGTCCACCATCAGCTCCTTTTAACGTTTTCCCTATGTTGAGCTGAAAGTGGTTGTTGTTGTACAATCCAATAAAGCCAACTGAAAAGGTCTCTATATTCCTCCTGCTTATGATCTAAAATGCTGGCAACAGAGATGACTAACAGGGTTTATATAAATACCATAGATGTTTTTAAATTGCAAGAAATAAAATCAGGTAACAGCAGTCACAACTAAAGGTGAAAGTAGCAACAGACAATTTTTTTTCCAATAATCATCACGTTTGGGACACGTAATATATTGTGTAAGTGTCACAAAAAACACAGTGTAGCAACAAAAGGTTACAGCAGTAGTGGCAGTAGTGAACTTTCCTCATACCGTCAGAAAGGTCCCCCACTGTACATAGGCACAATGTACACATTATGAGGGAAATAATACAACATACAAATCTCTTTTAAATCCACTTTTAAAGTTATGCTACTGAATTCCTGTTATCAGTTAGTCAACAATAGTAATGGGCCACTAAGTCTGGGTGCTTGGCTTAATCTCCTCACAATGTCCCAAATAGGGGACAATATTAGTCATGTTAGGACTCTTCGGATTCGGGCAAGCCACTGGGTCACTGCCTACTGCTGGAGACCTTTCTCCAGTTGGTGCTTTAGCATGTGTTCTATCGTGGTTCCAGTGGCCATCTATGTGCTCATGCCCACACTCTCCACCAGTGTAAGGATCATCTGAGACACAGAGACAGGAGTTAGCTTAACCACAACAGTGAACTGTTCATTAGTCCCAATAAAGCAAGGCTTCTTCTTCTACTACTTTCGGCTCTTCCCGTTAGGGGTCACTACAGCAAATTATCTGTTTCCATCTAACTCTATCCACGGCGTCCTCTACTTTCACACCAATTAACTTAATTTCCTCTTTCAACACATCTATATATCTCCTCTTTGGCCTTCCTCTTGACCTCTTACCTGGCAAAGAGACTGCCTCCATCTCTAACATCTTTCTATCAATACTGCACATGTCCAAACCATCTCAATCTAGCCTCTCAGACCTTGTCCCCAAAACAGTCAACCTGAGCTGTCCCTCTGATGTGCTCTGTCCTAATTCTGTCCATCCTCATCACTCTTAAAGAGAACGTCAACATGGTCATCTCTGCTATGTACATCTCTGCCTCATGTCTTTTCCTCACTGCTAGCTGGGCTCACTACATTCTTGTACACCTTTCCTTTGATTCTTGCTGACACTCTTATGTCACACAACGCTCTTGATACTTTTCTCCACCCAATCCAATCCAAATGCACTCACCTCTTCATCTTTTTTCCACACTTCCTGCCACACTGGACCATTTACCCCAAATTCTTAAACTGCACTTGCCCTCTTGCACTTGCAGTTCTTAAGCACTCTTGCCTGTCTTCAAAACTTGACAGCCCTGCACTGTGCAGTATATGCACATATGTCAAGTTTTTCATCTGACTTTCCTGTGTTTGTGCAGTCATTGTACGTTTGCTTGGGTAATGGTCTGCAGGCCAAAAACACATGAAACTTGAAAATGAAATGTTTTCAATGCATAAATGTTTGCAGTTGCAGTGTATCTGCTATCCGGAAGCTATAACTAGACTTGCTATTGTTTCACTGGCTAATGGACATGCCATGACAAATCCCGGTATGCCATTAAATAATCCATAGTTTTGGTCTTGTCCGTCTCACTGCTGTGTAACTGTCTGACAGTATATAGGAGAGCATGTGTGCTGGTACTGGGCTCACCGTATGGTGTGGAACTAGTTTCAAAACCCGCATTCACATGGTACTAGAAGAATGTAAGCAGAAATCCCTCCTAGCGATGGAGCATTTCAGCTCTGCAAAAGCAGATAAAGTTTTGAATCTAATCGTTACCCCAATTATCAAACTGTTAGACACATTGTTGACCTCATGACATTTCCTTTAGTGCCTCCATCAGTCTACATGTTCAATTATTGGATACATCAATTGAAAAATGTTGCTGTTGTAAAACCCTTGCAGTGGATTAAGATGATGCATAATTTGAAATTCTTTGTAAACATCTTCAAATTGTATATAGATTTGTGTGATCTAACATATTGCTCTCAGTCATCTCTGAATTATAACACTATATCATCCCTTTTTTTAGGCGACATCTTATGGGATGGCAATGTAAGCTCTGCACATTTCTTGCTTCATCATAAGGGGCTCTTCTTAAGCATTATTGAGTGAAGCACAGTATATTTGGTCATGGATATTTGTGACTCTTTATTAGGCATTGTTCCTTTAGGATTGGCACTATGTTTAAATGTGTTCATAAGCAAGCAATATTTTACCTTGGCAGAAGTTAATAATTATATACAGATGGTGTGATAAGACTGATCAGCCCCAACCTATCCCACATAATTTTGTCTCTCGCAAAGTATTGGTGGAAATGCACAGTAAAACTGTACTTTATTAAGATTATCATTCATTATTGGTGGTGCAAAAGTACAACAGAATGATCCAGCATGGCAAGTTCTCATGAATTTGAAAGATATTACCGACCTTGTAGTAGCCCCTATTCATACGAAGGAAAGTGTCTGCTACCTAGACGCATTTATTATATTAGAACATTGGCATAGACTTTTGAAAGTTGCAAAGAGCAAAAATGAACTCCAAAACACCATTTTTTGAGCATTATCCTAAACTGATAAGAGGGTTTGGTCCTCTTGTTAGCCTCTGAACTACAGTATGCACTTTGAGGCAAAACACAGTTTCTTTAAGCAAGTAGTTAGATACACAAACAGCTTCATAAATGTATTGATGATCATCAAGTCACCAAATGATGGTGGCATAGTATTTACAAGGAAATGCTTTAAAACTTGCAACATATGTCATTAAGTATCATCCTTTCTATTAGAACTACTTATTATGGAAATACAATAATCCTCCAAAAAATATATCCAGCACAAACCTCTGTAATGTTGACAAATAGTATTGATGCATCATGGGACCAACTATGCTACAGGGATGGTTTTGCCTTATGGATCAACTGGAGGTCTACCAGATTCTGTGGAGATTTTACAGGTTGTATTTGTAGACAACAAGCTCAACAACTGGTATTATGAACATTTTAGGGACTTTGTGTTAAAATACTCTTGGAAAATGTCACTACTACAGCATAGTGAACTTGCTGAAACACTTCCCTTGACAGCATATTTTTTGGGAGGCAAAAGCATGGTAACACTGAAATGCCACAGTATGTGCTATTGTTATGTAAAAAGATTTATTGTTGGTTGCTGATTTTTCTATGTTTGCCTAGATGTCAGCACTTATTCCCACACTTTCTGGTTCGCGATGCTCACTTCTGGTTTAATTGACGTCACTTCCAGTTCAGTGGCCATCTTGGATTTTCACCTCCAATGTGGCAGCCATTTTAGGTGACTAGACACTATACTGTATAAGGATGCTGCCTTCATTTGGTTTCTTGCCAGATGGTCACCTCAGTTTGCCTTAGTGTACCTGTGAATTCATCCCACCTTGTTCCTGTTTTTGCCTGCCTGGTTTGACTCTGTTTCTGGTTTCTGTTTCTGCTTGCACTGTATTGCTCTGTCTGCCTGTGTACCAGATTATTAGAATGTTTATTAATCTGTGTTTTTTTCCTGCCCCGCAATGCTCTGACTGCCTTTGTACCAGATTATTGGACTGTTAGCACTCTGTTATCATCCTGCACTGCATTGCTCTGTCTGCTTGTGTGAGGATTATTGTGTTGCTCCTGTCCCTGTTTTCTGCCTGCCTTATCTGTCCTTAACGTTTCCCACCGTTTGCCAGGCCCTTACAACTGTACAGTTCATTAAAGACTTTTTTAATTTGTTACATTTGTTACCCCTGCATTTGAGTCCTTACTCCAGCCTAGCCTGACAGTTGCATCGGCTGGATAGGGTGGATGTATAGTCTTAAGTAAGTACAAGATGTAAGTACAAGTACAAGTAAGTACAAGGCCGAAGCTCAGAAGTCTCAGATTTCCTGAAGTAACTCACTCAAGAACAGGCACCTGATGACAGGACACCTGCAAAGAATATTAAAAAAGGAGAAAGGAGAAGTGATGGTTCTCCCCCACTACTCTGCAGGAGTAGACAAGGAACAACATGAGCTGGAACAGTTTATTGAAGAATCAAAGTAGAGACAGCACTGCAATCAAGGACTTAATGTGCAGAACATTTGCATGTAGAAGACCTGTCCTATGCCTACAGATGAGCATCAAGTACCCATGGCCCACCTTGTTTAATGTCTTGCTCATGACCAGACTTTGTAGCAGTGTGGTCAAGAGTGATATTGCATGTCACGTTCTTACATTCATTCATCATATAATACATGGGCTTTTTGGAGTGAAGTCATAATAGATGAGTTACACCATGTTTTTTCTCTTTTTATCTATCTACATTTCCATTTTAGGTCAGAGCAGAGTTTCCCAGATAATCTTGAACCGAAATTCATATCAATTTTGGATGTCTATTCCCCAAAACTGCTGTCACTGTGCCAAGCAAAGAAGGGTGCTACGACGTCAGGCACAAATGAGTATTCTGTTTCAGGTATTAAAATTTGTTCTTAAACCTATTTTTAAATATTATTCCACCAATCCCCTTCACAATATATTACTTCATGTGTAAGTAATTACCATTAGTAAAAGCTTATAAATTTATCTTAATTAGCCAACTCCTCTGTGTTTTTAAGTTGTGCATTTAAAACCAAAAACTTTTTGCCTCAAAGTTCGCCCACCAACAGCATGCACACACACTTATGCATACTTGCTGCGTTCAGTAGCAGTAGAAAGTGTGTGTGCAGCAATATGATTGTTGATTATTATTTTTATAACTATCTGAAAACTTTAATCATGACTCATCCTTACTTTTAATCTCCTACTCATATTATTTCTCATAGTCACTCTTAGGACATTCATATGTTGTTGTGCATTAAATCCCACATTTTGCATGTTTTGGTTAAATAAAGCATCCAATTTGCATCCTTCCACAGGATTCTATACTGTCCATATTTAATTTCTGTTTACTCCTATTTATGGCTTTTGCTCTGCAGAGTGGAATCCCCATACAGCACACACAAGAGGTCTTATTGACCATTTGGGTGAAGATGCATGTGCCTTGATCAGAGACTTTAAAGTTAGTAACACATAGTCTTCATTATTTAAGTATCATGATTTAACCAATGTAATCACCAGTAAAACAAAACCATAAACTATGAAAAACAAAAGCATGTAAGTGGTGAGGGATTCCTCCTGCATCCATGTTTTGTAACATGCAAGCTGAAACGAATCCTTACAATGTCTACAGGATCCTGCTGATGTTACTGTTAATTTACAAACTAAGTTGGCAGAGAATGTAATGAAGATTTACCTACTGTGGATTCAAGGAGACAGACCTACAAATTACATTTTTTTATGTTTCTGAAAGAAGTCTTTTGCTCATTTAAGCCTGGTTTATTTGATCATGTTGAAAATGGTAGAATAAGATGGGGGAAAGCTTGTAAATACACTTATGCAATGCAATGCACAGATATAAATAATTAGTTAAACAATTGGAATATTTTGCAATAACAAAGTTTTTCCAATTGATGCAAATGAATAGAAAATGTCTAGATGAACAAATACTCAATCTGCATGCTTGTTAAAACAAGCTATAACCTAATATACAATAGTTCAATCAAAAGTTTGTACAAATGACAATTTTTTATGCTTTTGAAAGAAGTATCTTATTCTCATTTAAGCCTTTTTTATTTGATCATGATAAAGAAAAACAGTAATATTGTGAAATAGTATTACATTTTAAATTGTGAGTTATATAAAGTAAATAATCCTGAAAAATTATAACAGGTTATAAAAAATTATGAGGAGCACAAGAAGTCTAAAACTGATGAGAAATCAGCATATTAGAATGATTTCTAAGTGATCATGTAACACTGAAGTCTGGTGTAATAGCTGATGAAAATTCAGCTTTGCATCACAGAAATACATTATATTTTACTCACTCATCACTCACTCATCTTCTATCGCTAACCCGAACTACCTCGGGTGACAGGGAGCCTATGCCTATCTCAGGCGTCATCGGGCATCAAGGCAGGATACACCATGGACGGAGTGCACATTATATTTTAATGTATATTAAATCAGAAAGCCACTGTAATAATATTTCACAACAGTATTCCACAAACTATAATTTAAATATGGTAAATATGGTTGTTTAACCAATATTATCCTACAAGATTGTTTTTTTTTCCAACTACATTTAAGTTCCCTGTTATAGGCTAACCTGCAATTTTGTAAATTCCCAATTAATCCCATTAAATTCCCATGGAAAGCCCTAGTTAGGACTCATCTATGCCTTGGTGTCTGAGATACCCCAAGAATCTCAAATATAGTTTTGAGGATTTGAAAAAAGTGTTGCTGGAGCTTTACAACAAAGGTTCAGAGACTGAAAAATTACCTGCATATGTAGTTGCTGAATCTGTTACTGACAAAGTATTCCTGTCCTGAAAGTTTTGCTGATGTAATTATCCCAATAATAGTTGATTTCCATTTATAACAAAACAGCATGTGGATCTGTATTGTTTGCTGTTGTACCTTAAGTGGCTTTGTTTTTGATGTATTTTATTCATAAGCAGAGAAGTCTATAACCTACATTTTTACAGTAAATCAAGTTGAAAAAAAGCTAGAAGAAATGCTCAAATGTTCGTTGCTATTTCATCTCATTTTAGGTTTCCATTAATGTCAGGCAGCTTCTGTTCACTCAAGACTCATTGTTCTTGGTACATTTCACATGTTTACTTTGGCTCAATGCTTTAATAACACTGTATGGGACATTCTCAGACACTGCAATGTCAGCCAACCAATTGATGGTTTTGGCTTTTTTGGCTTCATGTTCTGGTTTTCATGTCTTTTATTTTGTACCCAGTTTTGTATCGTTTGTGTTTTGCTTCCCTTGCCCTCATGTTCTCTGGCCTAGTGTATGTATTTAATTTACAAATTGACTTAATATTTTTAAGTATAAAAATGTTTTACCACAAACTCCCTGAGATGATATGAGGAAGAAACCTTGAAAGGAACCAGGCCTAGAAGGGAACCCATCCTCATTTGGGTGTAACTGGATTCAATCATACTGAATTGGACATAAACCAAACCCCTAGATCTGGCACAATAAAGAGTGATAGCCCAGCTTTGTCTATTGCTGGCTCACTTGTGGTACAGATATGGCTGTTTCCTTTGTGTTTACTCAAACCTACAAGTTATGTATGAGGTTTGGCCTGATATTGGCATTTTTCAGGCTTTGGCAAATATTACTTGGGCCAATTTAGTTCTGTCCTTGTCATACCTGCAATCCAAAGTGTTTAATCTGAGCATACAGTGCTCTAGAACGCTATATTATTGTATTATATCCTTCACAAGAACATGATCGGACAAAATGCGTTTAATGCCTTAGACCAGGGGTTCTCAACCTTTTGCAAGCTGGGCCCCCCAAAGCAGGTTCATTGCAGTTGGGCCCCCCCACACCACCTTGGATAGATAGATAGATAGATAGATAGATAGATAGATATTATTATTATTATTATGAGTAGTAGTAGGCCTACCATCATTACTAGGCTATCATTATATGAGGTTACATGCTTTATTATTATTATTATTATTATTATTATTATTATTATTATTATTATTATCATCATCAGTAGGCCTATTAGCTTTCGAGTCTCCAAAAAGACCAGTAAAAGTCGTTGGATTTGTCGCTTTTGACAAAAAAAAGTCGCCAGGAGGATGATTTGTTTGTGTTATAATCAGTGCTTGAAGTGGGGGGAAAAAAGGTGTCGGTACTCTCTTTGCATTGGCAAATCATGACATTTTTAGAGTGAAAAACAAAACTTGGAGATATTGCTGTTACAACAACAATTTATTGTTATTTATTAACAACATAAAGGTATTTAAACATGTTTGTGTGTGTGTGGCTGCGTGCGTGTGAGCATTTCTTTACAAAGACAACTAAACATTTTCTTTTTAGAAGTTGGTCAATAATAAACTTGATAGTCTTGAAGTTTATTAAGATGGCATACAACAATCGCATCTAGATGTTAAACAACAAAAACAACCAAGAAAACAGCCCTGGGGCCTGTTTCAGAAAGGAGGTTCAACAAACTCTTTACTCAAAAAGTTTAAACTTGAACTCTGAGTTGATTTACCCTGAGATGGGAAACTCTGAGTTTTCATTTACAGAACAGCTGAAAAGAGTTAGTTTTATCAACTCTAAATTGACTGACTCTGAGTTAAGCACCACAACTATATTATCAATGGAGCGCAGATATTACGAGTCACCATGGCAACAGCGTCAGACAAAAGAAAAGTCTGCACATTTCTCGCCAGCAGAACTGGAAGTGCTTATGCAAGCATATAGAGAATTTGAACACGTATTTTAAAAAAAAAACCTATATACCGTTAAAAGGTATATTTTTAATGTAACCTTCTCCTTCTAGTTACACACTTTGTTCAATTCAAGGATTCTTGTCTCTTCTTATTGTTCAAGTGGTTGAGGTTGATTTGGGATTTAGAAAGTAATTAATAAGTAAGTAGACCAAATTAGTAAGTTTACCAATACTTTCTAGAGATAGTAATTATTACATTAATCTAATTAGACTTGTTGAAGATGTAATTTGTAGTTAGTAATTAAAAACTATTTTAGAGCAGATTCTATTATGTTCTGCATCCACAATGTTATACAGAATACTACCATTTGCAAAGAAACGAAAGGCAAAGCAAAGCATCTGCTCTGATGGCTGATGTTTCTGATGTAAGGATGGATGAGATTATGGATGTATCTTATTGACCGTAAAGAAAAACGTTACCGCTAAAATAAAAATGCATAGGGGTATGACAAAAATTCCACTCTGGGCCTCAAAATCCTCTCCTGATGTAAATGTAACTCCTACGAATTAATACAGGCTCTTAATCTACAGGATCGTCAATAAAAGGACACGCCATTTCATTCATGGCATTTAGAACACCCCCTTACCCAGAGTGACTTAAATTTTGTTTCAATTTATACAACTGAGTGTTAAGTGCCTTGCTCAGGGGCCCAGCAATAGCAGCTTGGGGCACCTGGGATTTGAACCCATGACCTTCCGATCAGTAGTCCAACACCTTAACCACTGAGCTACCACATCCCACATTCCCTTTGCTGCTCTCTGTGTAACTGAAATGTGGGCAATGAATGAGGTGTTTAAACATTGCTTCCTCTTTAAAAAGGGGAGGAGACCGACAGAAACTCTGGGTTTACCGAAGAAAACCTGCTCCTGACCAGGTTAGGTTCACAGGGTAAGTTACTATGGTAACTGAATCTGAGTATAAGTTACCTCTCTTTCAGAAACGGGATTAACTTAACCTGCTTTCTCAGGTTTAACATACCTCCCTTTCTGAAACGGAAAACCCAGAGTTTCCCTCATTTCAGGGTTAACATACTCAGAGTTTTCACTTAACCTCCTTTCTGAAACAGGCCCCAGATCTTGTCTTTTCAGTCATATTTCGATATTTTTACAAGACAGCAAACATAATAAACAAACAAACAAACAAACAAACAAACAAACAAATAAATAAATAAATAAGAAGTAGGCCTACACTCGGGTTTTACAGTTCAACTCACTTACATTTTAGACGAAATATTGACTGTTTTGGTCTATTTTAGCAGCGAAAACAGATCTGATGAATCCAAACAAAGATCACAGCATAGCGCGTCTCACAGCAACACTCAATCGTGTTTTAAATGATTCAGTGATTTGAACGAATCGGTTGAGTCAAGATTCAATGACCCATTCACAAACATCTGTCTCATTCTTGATGAATCGGCCGTTTGAACGAATCGTTTGAATGAACGACTCAATAACTCGCTAATAAAACCGCTTATCACCTGTATTTCCGCGCTCACTACCGACAAACCAGTCCAAACACATTTAAATTTTTATTTAGGAGTTATGTATATACAAAACGATAACTTTTGATGACAGTAGTTTAGTGATAAAAAAAAATTTAACAATTCTTTTTTCCAGATTTTATTTTTTCCCTCCCATCCCATCCTTCCCCCCGCGATAGTGCCCCACTGGTTGAGAACCGCAGCCTTAGACGTTTAGACCTGCACCATTGAGAGCGTCCTGACGGGTAGCATCACTTCCTGGTTCGTGAACAGCACCATGCAGGACAGGCGAGCCCTCCAGAGGGTGGTGCTGTCAGCTGAATATACCATCCACACTGAGCTCCCTGACCTGCAGGACATCTACAGCACGCGGTGCAGGACCAGAGCCAGGAAGATTGTAAAAGATCTCGGCCATCCTAAACAATGGACTATTTTCTTTGTTGCGTTCAGGGAAGCGTTTCCATTCCCTGAAATCAAACAGAGAGAATGAGGAGAAGCTTTTTCCCGCAGGCCATTCGAATCTTAAACCAGAAGACACCCAGGATCTAGCACTGGATCACTCTCTCCATCCCCACTGTTCTATGCACACCCCTTTTTTTGCACTGACACTTTAATTCTGGACTGTCACTGTCACTTCAACTCTGGACTTGCACAGCACAGTGCCACTTTATACACTATTTACACACCATACTGCACCTGGACACTTTAAGGACAATCTTTAAAAACCATACACATTTTATATACATGTTATATGTATTTTTCTGCATATTTATATACATTATTTCTCCATCTATATTTTCATACTTTTATATAGTTTTTATATAGTTTTCTTATATAGTTTATACTTTTTTATTATTCTATTATTATTTTTTTTTTGCTTTTTTAAATACTGTTTATTCTTATACCGGACAGTTGCATAAAGCATTTCACTGCATGTCGTACCCTGTATGTATGTGACAAATAAAATTTGATTTGATTTATAGAATTAAAAGTTATATCTCATGGCTTCAGGCGCTTCCATAACGCACAGATACACACGCGCACGCGCAGTAAAGACTATGGGAATGACTGTTCTGGGATCAGGAGGATGGGCCGTGAAGCGCGAATAGACTCTTAAAAAGAGTTTTTAATGTCCGCCATGTTGTTCATGGTGAACTGAACCAGAGAAAGGGACCGTTGCCGTTAGGAAAAGTAGACAGAGAGAGAGCGAATAAGACCCGGGCCTTTGGGTTTCGCTCGCAACACCATAATTATACCTACCACAAATCGAAACGTAGACTCCGGGATCCCGAAATAAAACCTTTCATGACATCTGTGTTGATATCAATGGTTACCATTAGGAGACCGGACACATTTATTCTGCATCTCGTTTTATTTAAAAAATGAGCAAATTGTCGTTTCGGGCACGAGCGCTGGACGCGTCCAAGCCTCTCCCCGTGTTCCGCTGTGAGGATCTACCTGACCTACACGAATATGTGTCTATTAACCGGGCTGTGCCACAGATGCCAACCGGGATGGAGAAAGAAGAGGAATCGGTACGTTTTTACCGCTTGCATTAAACGGTTTTAGTCTCATTTTCCCAACTCGTGCGCCCCTGCTTGGCTTTGCATAAAATGGCCGATGTCACACTCCATCGAAATAAACCCCTTTTGTGTTCTGTTCTGATCTGGGCGATATTTCACGCGCTGTGTCCAAACGCGAGCGACTCAATTTATTAACTCATGGAATTGTGACTACGTGTAGTATTTACAAAAACACATCATCTGTCGAGTACAAAGAAGTCACGTGACCACAGACATGTCCGCCATTTTGTTTGTTTTTACAGTCTGTGCGGCCACGTGATATGTGTCGGAACATAGTTTCAGATAGAAAGACACAACGAAACTCGAGCCATACATTCAGCACTGGCGAATCCACCGGTGTAAATATGAGCTAGTTCGTACAACGTTAGTTTAGTTTGGCAGCTGGTGTGTAAACAGGCACCTGTTGGTTAAGACAGATGGGAAGCTAACTGCTAAACTATGGACTGGTTTAGCAGACAAAATTAAAAAGCAATTGGACACGATATTTTATATTTATTGATTCATTTCCGTTTACACGAAGCCACAATGTATCCCAAATTTCAAATGCAAAATTAAAATCCATCTGCTATTGAATGTCGAGTTACGACCCTGCCGCATTTTAATCGCTGTTTCACTTCCTCTGGCGTCTCCTACGGATCCCGCCAAGAGTCAAATACAATCCTTTTGCGTTTCTAATGCCTGCATGTAAACCTGTCAATCATTGTTGGGGGCGGGAGTATAGTATGGCCGTGTTTGTATCTGGAGTTTAAACTTGAACTCTGAGTTGATTTACCCTGAAATGGGAAAGTCTTAGTTTTCGGTTACAGAACAGCTGAAAAGAGTTAGTTTTATCAACTCTAAATTGACTGACTCTGAGTTAATCACCACAACTATAAAAAGCCATTATCAATGGAGCGCAGATATAACGAGTCACCATGGCAACAGCGTCAGACAAAAGAAAAGTCTGCACATTTCTCACCAGCAGAACTGGAAGTGCTTATGCAAGCATATGGAGAATTTGAACACGTATTTTAAAAAAAAAAAGCAATACTGCTGTATAAAACAATAGTGAATTTAACATCAAATTTTAAAAGGTGTATTTATTTTTATATATATATATTACAAAGCCTGATGTGTATATACAGCATAAGCCATTTAGATATAAGTGGTGTTGCTATGATGATTTCACATCACTTGTTGAACTCTGAGCTGAGACTGTCCTGACTTCCTGCACCTGATGTGCATTGGAAAAATTCCAGTGAACAAATACCAGTATATGCAGTATAACTCATTTAAACTCATTTAAAGGTAACACATGCTACTTTATTTAAGATGCTGTGAGTGGCCTTGTTCATTTGACACCACTTTGTAAACTCTGTAGAAACTCAGTAGAAAACTACCCCAAATTATGGTGGGGCACATAGTGTCCATTTAGTCTGTTGAGAAAGAATGGCTCACTAATTTGTGCAAAAAATAGCTTTTAGCTGTAGCTGCAATGATGGCAAAATATAAGTAACAAGCTACAGATGGGCAACTAAAAATGCTTATTGAAGGCAGAGCACATGGACCTAGCCTGTAACATATAATGCTGTACCCTGTAACGTTTTGTTTGTATCGGGGATTAATTATTTCTCTAGCATTAGTATGCTATGTTGTAGAAGTATGTAGCTTCAAAAGGTTTATTGTTATGGAGAGTGAAAATGCAGAATACGTCTCTAAAATCTATACCGACTCAAATCTAAACTTGTGTAAAATAAGTAAGGAGCTCTCTATGTTATGCAGAAAAATAGAGTAACTGTCAGTGGTGAGAAGTGAGGGGGTTAGAGTTAAATGTTAGTCTTGATTTCACACTCCTTTAGCGTCTAACAGGCGGCAGAAGTGTGAACAGACTGTGCTGTGCATGTGTATTGTCTTAAGAATGGCAGTATTGACATAATCAGTAAGTTTTGTTTTAGTTTTGTTGATTAGTAAGTTGTAACAAGTCCAAGGTGGCTGCGATGTCTTTTTTTATGTAGGATATGACTACCTCTAGAAGACCATTCGGGCTCTAAATCAGGACAGGACCAATACTTTATGTATTCATACACACATATACCTTTGATCTCTTTACACAACACATTTCTGTCAGTACTATTGCATATTCTGAATCTTTAAATATTTATATTGTACTACTATCTGTTTCTTTTACTAACAGTGAGCTTTATCTCAGCTCACTGTTCTACAGCATTGTATTCCTTGACTTGTGTACTCAAAGTAAAGCATGGGGGTGCCTCAGTGATGGTTTTGGACTACAATATTAAGGCATTCACTAGGCTCCCTAATTTTGCTGTATTTGCGTGTGACTTCTGAAGACTACCAAACCATTCTGTAGGACCAGATGCACCCAGTGGTACTGAGTGGTACCCAGTGGTGCATCAGTACACAGCAGGATTGGTGATGGAATAGTTTAATGAATCTTCCATGGGCTGCAGAGTCACCAAATATGAATAGTATTGAGCCATTATGTGGTCTTTTAGAGGAGCCATTCAAGAAACATTTGCCTCCAACAGCATCATGTATCACCATAAAAAACTACCAGGAACCCTGTTATCTTCGCTTGCTGTCATATTCCAGGACTGCAACCTACCTTGAGTGCCAAGAAATACAAGCTGTTCAGTGCTCAGTGATATGGATAACACAGAAGGCTGAAACCCGTCCACTGCTGAACAAGACACATAAGTTGCGTCAAGTTGCACATAAAACCAAAGACTGGGCCAAGAAATATTTGAAGTTGAATTTTACAAAGGTTTTATGGACTCATGAAATGATAGTAACTCTTCATGGTCCAGGTAGATGGCCCATGGATATATCAGTAATGGGCACACAGCTCCACTTCTACTCAGATGCCAGCAAGGTGGTGGTACGGGCTGCTATTATTAAAGATGAGCTAGTTGGACCTTTTCAGGTTGAAGACTCAAAATCAAAAGAAAACACTTTCTTCAAGCAGTGATACAGGAAAAAGTTTGAATCTTTCATGACGACCATGACTTTTATGCAGGACATAAGACATTAGGCCTAACCTAAACCCTATTGAGAACTTTTGTGCCCTTATTAAATTGGAGTTTACATTGAGGGGAAAAAGTACACCTTCCTGAATAGTGTCTGGGAGGCTATGGTTGCTGCTGCACAAAAAGTCTAGCTCTCTTCTTACACATACAGTATGGCAGAAGACCAGAGGTTGTACCACATAGAACACAAACATTCACAAAGAGGGGGACTTATTTATTTTAATTAAAAATACAATGAATTGATAATTACAGTGGTTTGCTTTGTGGTTCTTATAAAGTGTATATATTAAAACGTAGTGTTTTTAAACGTAGAGCACAAATCTGAAAAGGACTCCAAAATCTGACAGATTGATTCCAAGATTTTGATTTCCATAGTTATGTACCTGAATTATTTAAACAGATGATTGATATTTCTAAATTTAATCTGTTAAAAAGGTGTACAAAACACCTTATCAATTTAATGCAATGTGAGGCTTAAGAATATGGTGAAAAGGCCAGAAGAATTCTTGCTCTCCAATTATGAAAAAACATGGCAAATCAGCTTATTTATAAGATGTTTGCAAATGATAGAAACTGGTATTAGACCTATAGACCTATAGGGCCTTTTTATACCTGGTCTTTTCATGTGCTTTCTCTGATCCGATAGCTATCTGATTTGTTAAAACTGTTCCATTGACATTAGGCCACATAAATGAGTCTTTGCGAATCGGATTTGAATACGATCTTTCTACTCCTGCCCAAAATGCAAACATATTTGACCTCGTTTCCGGGGTAATTGAAATGGAACACGCTTTGGTGTATGCGGTTGAACAACCACATTCATTTACACCTGTCCAGTTTCATCTGAAATGCGTCCCAGACCACCTCCTGAATTGGTTTGAACGATCGGATTTATATCCGTCTCGAAAACGTTTCGGAGGGCATTTAGACCTGGTCTTTTTACGATCGGAAAGCTATCCGATCACAGAAAACGCATGAAGTGACCAGGTGTAAAAAGCCCTATAGATTATTCAGCATTTTTAAAAGTTTTATAGTGAATTATACACTTCAGAATTGATTGAAATCATAAAAGTTCATGAAGAGTTTGCATCAGATCAGGAGTAACAGGCAATACATTATACATTTCATGTCAACAAAAAAATCAATGGAAAAAGACTTAGATATTTATAAAAGATTTTATAAATGCCATAAATAAGATATATTATTCCTTAATTTGCTTATGTTAAGTAATGTTTCAGTTCAATAATTTTTAATATTTAACATTGGTTGAAAGTAAGGTTAGCTAAGTTTATAACAGTCATAGATCTCACATGTGATTGGTAAGAGAAAGCTCCAGTCACCCTCTCATATATACACTGGCTGTGCTCAAAAATGAGTACTTTGTAGAAATCAGTTGTCAAGGTTTTGTTGGTGATCCAATAGAACCATTTGGGTACCAATAGAACCATTTGGGGTTGTTCCACAGAATCTTCAACTAACTAAGCATGCTGAAAATATAATAAGCTTTACTGCCCTGTTGGCTAGGTGGTATCTTGCTTAAGTAGAAGGAAACGTTTCCTCCAGCCTTTAAAATTTGAGTAAAGGATGTTATGGACCATTTGATATAGAAATAAATAGTTATTCTATAATAGAATGTGCTTTAATTTTGAAAATATGGATACTACTGAAATTCTACTTTCATAAATACTTGCTCATTTTCTTGAGAGAATGGTTATCTAATATGAACATTAAGACAGACATGACCTATAAGTTATATGGTGCAAAAGGGAGGTTCTTTATGGGGTGGCAAAGGAAAATGTTTGTACAAAAGGAGTGAATAAATGCATCAATGTGTGCTTTTTTTGTGTATACCTTGAGAAAGAAATAAAGAACTTAAAAAAATAAAAAAAAATCTCATGTGACTATTGACTTGTGAAGCCTATATCATGCCTTGTATTTTGATACTACAGCAGGGACAACACTAATACTGAATTTAACAAACACTCTTCATATACCCTTTTTGGCCTAAGGTTAATGATGTTTAATTTCCTTGCCCTGTGTTGGCCTGTTCTTCACACTTTTTTGTGTGTGCATGTGTGTTCAGGAGCATCATTTGCAGCGGGCAATCTCGGCACAACAGGTGTATGGGGAGAAGAAGGACAGCATGGTAATTCCTGTTCCTGCCGCTGAGAGCAACATCACTTACTATGAGAGACTCTATCCAGGTGACTTTAAGATGCCGAAGCAACTAATCCACATACAGCGTAAGTAGGCTTTGCATGAAATCCAGACTCTTAGTTGGTAACTGATAGCAATGTAAACAAATTTGGACAACACTGCAAAGGTCCAATTTGCATTGTATCCATTTTATTTATTTATTTATTTATTTCAATTATCCTTTTATCATGGGGAAGCTCTTACATACTCTTGTTTGTTTATGCAGCCTTTAGCTTGGACACAGAGCAACCAGATTATGACCTGGATTCAGAAGATGAAGTGTTCGTTACCAGACTAAGAAAGAAAATGGAGGTGGGGGCTCTACAGTTTGAGGAGATGCTCGATCGGCTGGAGAAAGGCAGTGGGCAGCAGGTAGATACAACAAAATACTAGGAATGGATTGGCAAGACTGGTACTATTTCAGTGACTGCTAGGGATATTGTGGAAAAGTAGAGGGGTAGTTCAGTTCTGTTTTGATTAATGCTTTGTACAATAAATGTCAAAAGGCAGTATTAAAGATTTTTTTATGTAGAGCTAGGCCCCTAATGAACAAGCCAGCGGTGACCATGGCAAAGGAAAAAAAAATCAATGATATGAGAAAGAAGCTAGGCTTGGGAAGATTTACACTAGTATTGGGAGTCAACAACATAGATTTCATCTATCACCCTGCGTATCAAGTTATATGATTTTTAATGCCTGTCAGATGCCTACAATTTTGATATAGACAAATATAGTCTTGTATTTTTGTTTTGTATTAAAAATTAGATTGGATTCTGTTTGTTTTTGATGGTTTCATGGTTTGTGTGACTCAGGCTGAAACTGGTGCTATTGTTACAGTTTAGTGAGAGAGATGGATAGATTAATAGTGAGAGATTAGTCTGTGTTCTGTGAGGATAGTGATTGACAAATCGTTCAAAAATAAAAATAAATTCTGAACACTTTCATTTTGTTTAGCATATTGGAATTAATTGGTAATGGGCCTAATTCAGACTGAAACACTAAAAAAAAAGAAAATGCAAGCTACCCATTTCCGTTTTCTTGATATAATGCTAAATGTGTGCTAAAATAAAAATTCAATGTGTTCTTTACTTATTTATAACAGGCTACATATCTGAAGCATTGCAAATTTATGAGATGGCTAACATTTTATTTGACTAAAAATAAATATTTGAATAAAATGGGGGGCACGGTGGCTTAGCACGTTCGCCTCACACCTCCAGGGTTGGGAGTTCGATTCCTGCCTCCGCCTTGTGTGTGTGGAGTTTGCATGTACTCCCCGTGCCTCGGGGGTTTCCTCCGGGTACTCCGGTTTCCTCCTCTGGTCCAAAGACATGCATGGTAGGTTGATTGGCATCTCTGGAAAATTGTCCGTAGTGTGTGAGTGCGTGAGTGAATGAGAGTGTGTGTGTGTGCCCTGCGATGGGTTGGCACTCCGTCCAGGGTGTATCCTGCCTTGATGCCTGAGATTGGCTCCCCGTGACCCGAGGTAGTTCGGATAAGCGGTAGAAGATGAATGAATGAATGAATTTGAATAAAATGTGAAGTAAAAATTAGTACTGCATTTACACAGCATTGTGGCCAAAAGTGAAAAGTGATCTAATGACCTGAAATTTATTGCAAAGTCCCTCTTTGCCATGAAAATTAACTTAATTAAACAAACGTAACATAAAAAAACATTTCTACTGCATTTCAGCCTTTCCACAAGAGGTCAGTGATTCTCTCATTAACACAGTTAAGAATGTTGACAAGGACAATGCTGGGGATCACTCTGTCATGCTGATTGTTAGAATAACTGATTGGAAGCTTTAAAAGGAGGGTGGGGCTTTAAATTATTGTTCCTCCTCTGTCAACCCTGGTTACCTGCAAGGAAACATGTGCAGTCATCATTGCTTTGCACAAAAGGGGATTTACAGTCAAGGATATTGCTAATAAGACTGCACGTAAAAATCAACCCTTTATTCCATCATCAAGAACTTCAAGGAGAGAGGTTCAATTGTTGTGAAGAAGGTTTCAGGGAACCCAATAAAGTCCATTATCGAATTATCGAACTGTGCCCCCATTTTAATATATAATATCATAGTTAATTTGATCTGTGGCTTGCATTTGGGTCCTTGCCTGCCACACCTGCCACTGTTTTTTGCATTTACATATTCTGCCATTTAGCAAACACCCTTTTCCAGAGTGACTTATACAACTGAGGGTTAAGAATTCGAACTGGGATTTGAACTCATGACCTTTTAATCAGTAGTCAAACACCTTAACCACTGCACTATCACATCCATCAATGACTTGTTGGCTGTAGATGGCACAACAGTCTTTCTCACCTGGAATTCGTGTATTTAATATTGATACAAGCAGTAGAAGTAAAAATAATGTTAAAAAAGACAGACACTTCAGTCACAAAAGAGCAGTCTGTCCTGTTCTCTTAGTTTTGTCAATGACATCACTTGACATGGCCATAACATTATAACCATAAACTCCATGTCTTTCTCTTCCTCCTCAATACTGGATGATATGTCAGTCACTTTGTCAAGTTTTTCTAATAAAGCAAGACTACATAATGCATCACAATGTTATTATTTACTTTTTTATTTAAACTCAGAGATCTGATAAGCATTGAAATCTTTCATAATAAAAACCATCTTCAAGATTTATAATAATAGCTATGCAAGCAGTAAAGAATTACTTGAGTTATATACGGATATTAGACGAACAGAAACATGACATTACTACACATTTATTATTTATTTATTCTGATATATTATTTAATTTATCTTTCAAACTCAAACACAAATGTCTGCAGTATATTGCAAGAAAATATAGAATTCCAATACTTATTGTATATAATTTATTTATATACAATAAGTATTTTGGTTTAGTGTATATAATTTATTTATATACAATAAGTATTTTGGTTTAGTCTTTTTTTACTTTAAAATTTGTTAACGTTCCCCTATCCATTACAATCAATATTTTACTCATTTTTGCAAGCTAAATGATCCTTCTGGCAGCCTGAGCACTCTCTGAAGTCTGCTTAATTTTTTTCAAAATTCTAAATTGTGAATGACACATCTCCCTCTGAAGGTGGAAGATGCCCCCATATGCCACACTTTTCGTGAAATTCTAAGAATAGATCAATAGCTAAAAACTGACATCTTAGGATTTTGGCCTCAGAGGAATAGCTGGAGGCATCAGAGGAGTGCAGTTCACTGAACCTGCTAAAAAGTAGTAATTTAATACAGAGACTTGACCATAATTCATATTACGACTAAACTATCAAAAATGTATCAAGCTATATGTTCAATTCAAGAAACGTTTACTGTCATTTCAACCATATATATACCTGACGCAGTACATAGTTAAATGAGACAACGTTTCTCCAGGACCAGGATGCTACATAGAATAAAAACAGAGCTACAGAAAATAACACAGAGCTAAAGACCTAAATTAAGTAGTCCTAGCCATATAAAGTGCATCTGTGCAACCTAATGCAAACAGTGCAACACAAAAGACAAAAGGGATTGTTTACAATACACAAAAAGCATCACTGAACAGTGCAAAAAAAAAAAAGCAGGGCTACATTACATGTGCAAAAATACAGGAATGAACACTTCATATAATAGCAGCAGTTATATGAGGTATTGTAATGAGTTGTACAAAACAGATGATATATGCACATATTCTGTAGCAAAATGCTCAAATATTTTGGTAACAATGCTAACTATCAGTTGTCCTCATTGCAGGGTTTGCCTTTAAATGGATGGTGGCCTTTTGTATTATTGTTCTATTATTGTACTGATCCTTGCTTTTGCGGCCAAATAAATTGTTCAGCAAATAAATATGACAAGCAAAGTTAAAAAAAAAAGCTTTAGGCATTCTTGTGGTTGAGGGTTCAGTGCAGATAGTAAACTCAGCTGATCGTGGTACCCACTTTCTTCACCAGGTTGTTGAACTGAACAGAACTGACAGGACCATGACAGGTACTACATGATGTGAACTGCTAGGTACTGGAAATTGTCCATTGGGGTCCCATTAAGTATAATTGGTTGCTATTTCTATTAATGTTAAATATTATTCCAAATGTTAGAATGAGATTGAGTGTGATCAGATTCTAGCATATTATGTCCTGTTATGTTCTGATTAACCCTTCCTGAATCTAAGATGGACAGCACTACTGTTCTCAAAAGATCTGTTAAATGATCAAAATGAATATTAAAGTCTCCCACAATTAATGCTTGTTCTAAACAAACAACTAGGTGAAATGAAACCTAGTTGGTTTCTCAACCAGTTTCTCAAATTCACTGAGGAATTTAGAATATTGCCCAGGAGGTCGGTAAATAACAATTAATGGAATTGATTTGGTAGACTTGACTTTTTGTGGCTACATATGTTGTTAGTATAAAGAATTTCAAATGTGTTGAATTTATGTCTAGATTTTTGCATGCTGTCTTATCAACCATGAATGACTGACATCTCCTCCCCTGCCTGTTAGGTGTGTCTAATGTATTTAAACAATAAACAGGCAGACAAGCTTACTTTAATGCGACAAACTCATTTGTTTAATCCATGTTTGTGTTAAGCATAGAACTTCTGATCAGTAATCAGACATCTTTGTACTTCAGTCCTAGCTTCAAAAATGCTTGCTGTGCACCCACTATGATCTAATTTTATACTAGTAAGGTTGCCAAAGCAAATTTTCCGAGTGTTTATACGTCTTTGTTTAGCTTGGAAAACAGAGACAGTCTCTGTATTATGAACCTTGGGTGACAACTCATTGCATCTAGCAGATGGTTGGATTGATCTGCTTGTCTGCTCCTTGACCGATCAGCTAGGTCTGTACATCAACATTGCTCCAATTATCTATGAAGCCCACAGTTACATCCAGCAGTTCACTGACCATAACCTGCTGTGCGCTACATCACCATGCCATGTTGAGATGGGGCCAGAGTATACTACAGCATCAAACATTGCCTTTGTTAATTTACATACCTCTACAATATTTCTCTTAGTAACCCCTGACTGGTAAAGGTGTCTATTATTAGCTCCTATATGGAGAACCTACAGTGCCTTGCAAAAGTATTCATACCCACTGAACTTTTGCACATTTTGACATGCTACAACCACAAAGAAAAATGTATTTTATTGGGATTTTATGAAATAGACTGAAAGAAAATGGCATATAATTGTGAAATGGAATGGAAATTTAAATGGTGTCCAAATGTTTTTTTTTTTTTTTTTTTTACAAATAAATATCTGAAAAGTGTGGTGTGCATTTGTATTCAGCCCCCTTTACTCTGATATCCCTAACTAAAAACCAACTGTCTTCAGAAGTCACCTAATTAGTAAATAGAGTGCCCCTGTGCATCATGAAGACCAAAGAACACACCAGACAGGAGCACTGTTCAATCCATCATCCGGAAATGGAAAGAGTATGGCACAACTGCAAGCCTACCAAGACATGGCTGTCCACCTAAACTGACTGCAAGGAGAGCATTAATCAGAGAAACAGCCAAGAGGCCCATGGTAACTGTGGAGGAGCTGCAGAAATCCACAGCTCAGGTGGGAGAATCTGTCCACAGGACAACTAAAAGTTGTGCACTCCACAAATCTGGTCTTTATGGAAGTGTCAAGAAGAAAGCCATTGTTGAAAGTAAGCCATAAGAAATCCTGTTTGCAGTTTGCGACAAGCCATGTAGGGGACACAGCAAGCATGTGGAAGAAGGTGCTCTGGTTAGATGATACCAAAATTGAACTTTTTGGTCAAAAACACTGCACATCACCCTGAACACACAATCACATGGCAGCATCATGTTGTGGGGATGCTTTTCTTTAGCATGGACAGGGAAGCTGGTCAGAGTTGATGGGAAGATGGATGGAGCCAAATACAGGGTAATCTTAGATGAAAACCTGATAGTCTGCAGAAGACTTGAGACTGGGGCGGAGGTTCACCTTCCAGCAAGACAATGACCCTAAACATACAGCCAGAGCTACAATGCAGTGGTTTAGATCAAAGCATATTCATGTGTTAGAATGGCCCAGCCAAAGTCCAGACTTAAATCCAATTGAGAATCTGTGGCGAGGCTTGAAAATCACTGTTCACAGACGCTCACCATCCAATCTGACTGAGCTTGAGCTATTTTGCAAAGAAGAATGGGCAAAAACAAAACAATAAAATAATTAATAACACTGAATAACAGTATACTTTAACTTGGGTAACAGTCCCCAACATAAGGCAAGGAAAGTGTCAGCACTCTTCCCACACTTTCTGGTTTGCAATGCTACTTCCAGGTCGGTGGCCATCTTGGATTTTCACGGCGGCCATTTTAGGTCTCAGGCACTATATAAGGACACTGCTTTCACATGGTCCCTTGCCAGATGGTCTCCTCAGTTTGCCTTGTGTGCCTGTGTCATCATCCCACCTTGTTCCTATTCTGCCTTGCCTGGTTTGACTCTTGTTTGTTTCTGGTTTCTGTGTTTTTGCCTGCCCTCCATTGTGCTGCCTACCTGTGTACCAGATTTTTGGAATGTTTACCACTCTGTGTTTTTGCCTGCCCTGCAGAACCCTGCCTGGATAACCAGATTACAGACAGTTCATTTCTCTGAGTGCTTTGCCTGCCTTGTGTTGTTCTGCAAATGACAGGTATTTTGTGTTGCTTCTGTCCTGGTTATCTGCCTGTGTATCTGTTCAGCTCATTAAAGACTTTTATTATTTACATCGGCGTCCTGCATTTGAGTCCTCCCTTCCGGCCCAGCCTGACAGAAAGACTCTATTCCATAAGCTTAATTATGAGGCTGTGAACCTTCTTCAGACACTTGCCTCCATCAAGCTCTAAAAAAGGTTTCTGAAATTCTTAAAGTATTTTTGAGCTTCTAAGGATACTCAAGGATAAGGGCATAGATCAAACCCATTAACAACATGCATGTCTTGGTTTGTGTCCACACTCACTGATCATTTGGATGACCTCTATCACAGTAGTCTCTGAGACTGTATGGAGATGCATTTCTACAAATCAGTGTTTGCACTTTTGAGACAAAAAAGCCTCATTTACAGTGTTAAGGAGAGGATGCATACTGGTACCAACAACACCCCCACTGGCATGCATCAGCTGCGGGAGATGGAGGGGGGGTAACTGTCAAGATTTCTTCCAGGAAATTATTTGATGGAATTCCTCTTTGATCTATTAAATAACTAAAGGGACAAAATATTAAGGGACAAGTAAATATTACCTATTTATTTATTGAAATATTTAGAGATATTTGTATATTAAATATAATGGAAACCTTTTATAATTTGCTTTATTTATGCATTTAGGTATAATTAGGTTTGTGTAGGAATAAAGGTTAGGAACTACTGTTGTCGCCAATAACATGAGCAAGAGTAGTTGGTGGAAAGAGTAACAAATATAAACATAATCTTTCTTGAGCCACAGAGAATAAAGCTGGTTTTGAAGACACTGACAGCTTGGCAGAGAGTTACGACCTCCTCTCTTTGAATAGAGAAAGTTTTGGACATATTTTCTCCTATAATCTTTCCATTGTTCTTTTTTTTTATTTACTACGCCACTTCTCCTCAAAGGATGTGGAGGGAGATAATTGACCTCATTCTCTTTAATGTGTTTACCTCTAAGGCCAGGCGAATTTTCCTGTCTTCAGCTTGGCACAAAAATTGTGCATCTTGTACTGGAGGCATTGCTGCCACCCATACATCCCTGCAAAAGACCCAGGCTCTTTAAGGCATGGAAGCTTCTCAACAAGTGCTTCAGTCACTGAGGTTATTTGGAGGCTTGATGAGTAGGCTGTGCAGAAGAATATGGCTTTGGCAAGGTCTTGCATTATTGCCAATCTAACACTTGCATCTTGCAATATCACATTTAAACTGTGGAGTTTTAATTTATAGATCAGTGCACCATGATGCAGGGAGGAGAACAGTGTCTTGTGAGCTGTACAATCTGGACAATCAACAGTCATCTGTAGTGGCAGGGCATGCTTCATGTTCATCTGCAGTGGTGTCAATTTCACTGTCCATTGAACTCAATACAGGGGACAGTCCTGATTCTTCTAATGGGTATAAGTCAAGGACAGCTGTAGGGTGTTTTCTTTTTGTTTTTTAACTTGTAGTTTAGTAGTTGATATGACTAAAAAACTGGTTCCCAAAATCTTTGTCTTCATGAAGTAGTGCATATTTCTTTTGGAATATAATTGGAATGTGTCAACAATTATTGAAATGCGATCTTCCACTGTATCAGGATTCACCAATGGAAGTGTCAACATTTGTACATTGTGCTCTTCTGTAATCACTCACAACTGGACTGACATCGTGGTTTAGTGTGTTGATTGGTGTAAATGTGTTGTCTTCAGCTGTAACGAGAGAGAAATTGAAGAGATTGCAGGTTTATTAGTCAGGATGACTACAGTGAGAGAGAACTTTCTGTTATAGCATCCTGGACATACACCCCCACATCCCCTCGACAGTTATAATAGACACTGGTTATTGTTAACTCCAAACCTGTGCCATTCTGTAGCTTCGGAAGACTAACAACCAATTTAGAGGCTTTTACAATTACTTACATTGCCTAAGAAGGCCATCAACCTACTTAGAAGGTAGTATAATTACCTACATTGCCGTGGTGAAACACAATAATTAAAGAATTAAACTGATGTGCAATACTTACTCTGACATTCAAATGAAGTGCTTCATTTGACCATCTGCTGTATTACATGCAGCCAAGGGGTAAGCATCTTCGATTTCCTAATTTTGAAAGATTTCAATATTCCCTGTGGGCTCTACTCTAAAGCTTCTCAGGTGCTCATTGTACCACCCACTGAACAACTTAAGAACAAACACAGGACCTTCATGCACAATGAGTATTTAAAGAATTTCTCCAAAGTCTGGCAACCCGCCTGCCGATCCAAAAGACAACAACATCCCAACACAATATGAAGTCCCTAAAATGGTGACTACGGTGGCCAAGAAGTGCAAAACACATTAACAAATCCGAAAACACATTAATAAATCAGAATACACATTAACAAATCAAAAAACACATTAACAAATCAGAATACACATTAACAAATCAGAATTCACAACGACAAGTCATACAACCCGGAAACGGTAGTGTATCGTTTTTGAATGGAAACTTACCGATCATTGGACAAGACACCTGTCACTCAAGATATACAGGTATGGAATCTTATGTGTAATGTGTAAAGTTCTCTGTTTAAATATAAGAAAATAACAGAATTAATCCACAGTAATCCATTCCATCCATCCATTCCAACTTTTCCCTGCGGCAGACTGTTGAACTTCATGTATACCTTGAGTGACAGGTGTCTTGTCGAATCACATACTATACCAACCTCTTCCGGGTTGTCTGAATTGTCGTTGTGTTTTCTGATTTGTTAATGTGTTTTCTGATTTGTTAATGTGTTTTCTGATTTGTTAATGTGTTTCGTGCACCGCTTCAGACAACCCGGAAGAGGTAGGTATAGTTTGTGAATGGAAACTTACCGATCATTGGACAAGACACCTGTCATTAAAGATATACAGGTGAATGAAAGGTGTCTCGTCCGATGATGGTAAGTTTCCATTCACAAACTATACCAACCGCTTCCGGGTTGTCTGACTTGTTAATGTGTTTTCGGATTTGTTAATGTGTTTTGGGATTTGTTAATGTGTTTTCGCATTTGTTAATTTGTTTTGCACTTCTCGGCCACCGTACATATTCAACTCATGCGGACTCGTACAGGTAAGAAAGTCCAATTCCTACGAACAGACACATGCACACTGGTTTAACATTTAAAATTGTTAAACACTTCATCTTACTTCATCAACATTTTAGCAAAGCTTTATAATTGTTTATTCTAGACACACATCATTGACCTAATCATAATTCATGTTTGCACTTCTTAAAGTCAGTCATATCTATGTCACAAAAAGAAAAATGTTTGTATCAATATAAATTGGTGCTATTAAATGAGGAGATTAAAGACACCATTTAGAAATTAATTGTTCTAGATTTTAACACTGTTTAACTCAGTATCAACAGCATTGTTAGTATCACATAGTGAGCAATTATTAGAGCTTATTTGTTAATTGAAATTAAAATTCAACTGCAATTAAGTTAAATAACAGACTTTCACATCCATATGTCTATCATTTTTCTAACACTAAAATAACATTTGAGTGACAAAAGTAATTTATTAAGCACAACTTTAATATCAGGCAAATTTATATTTTTAATTGCTGTAGCTAAAGCTTACCAATTTTCTTGTCTTACTGGCAAGAAACACAGACACTTACATTTTAAAGTTTGCTTTCTGTAAATAAATTTATTATATCTTTTTCATTACCTTTATCAGACTTGGCTAAGACAGTCACAAACAGCTAGCTATATGATCTAGCTACATTACTAGCTAATGTTTCGGTAACTTAATACAGCTTTAGCACAGATTGTGCTTTATTACTTCACAGGAATTAGGTACAAGTCACTATAATAGCACGGGTAATATGGTCGAAATCATGTTTTTCCCCGTACCACTAACGCTTAACTAATGCCAAAATAAACGCATTTTCTCCTGTACATTAACGTTAGCTAGTTTGATTTGACAGATGTCTGCCTAAAGGAAGCTACAAACATGAACTCCTTGTTTAACATAACAATAACCACCAATCTTATCATAGAGAAGATTAAATATGTTACCATTTTCTTTCATAATATAATAGAAAGCATGTTATAAAGGTATCTTACCTTCAGACCAGAAGCTGTTCAAATGTAGCTCACTTCCACAGTCCAGCTTGCCCAACGAACATGTGCCTAAAATAGTTTGTGCTAATGACATGGCCAAAGTTTTGGGGTCTCTATTGCAATTTTTTTAGGTTGCAGGTATTAGTATAAATAATTAGGTAGTGTGGGTGAGTTTTACTCATTATGATATGATAAAACTTACTGACTAACATAGGTAAATAGACTATTTGCAAGGGTAGTATTTACCACTCACCAAAACCTTTTCTTATTGTGTACCTGTCACAACGGGAGGAGGAAGACAGACACAGATACAGGATAGCTCAAATAAACGGGTTTAATAACATAAATACACAAAACAGGAACACAGACGAAACTAGACAGGACAAAGTACAAAGAATAAGGACGAGGATTCTAAATACTAATAACAATTAACACATAAGAAACAGGCGTGCAGAGACGGGGGGGAGTAAACCAGGGCGGGGTCTCCACATAAGTCAATTTTAGACTCATCTGTCCAAAGCACATTATTTTAGAAGTCTTGGCCTTTGTCTCTGTGTTCTTGCACAAACTTCAGCTTTGCCCTCATGTTTTTCTTATACAGCAAAGGTTTCCTTCTTCCACACGTCCCGTGGTAAAGTTGTGCAGTCTCTTTCTGATTGTAGATTCATGCATTTTGACATCAACTGTAGCAAGAGCTTACTGTAAGTCCTATGATGACATTTTAGGGTTTTTGGGGATTTCTTTAAGAATCTTGGGGTGAATTTGCATGGCCTGACCTGGCTATAGCAGCAGCCTATAGCCACTGAGAGGCTAAATAGAAGGAGTACCTCCATGACATATTACCATACCTTTGCATTCTCTGTATTAAGCTATATTTTAAATACAATTAAAGTTTTTTGGGAGCAAGATTTGGGTCATATTTAGGGGTTAAACTCTAGAAATAAGCATTTTTTGGCTCATACCAAACATTTGCGATTCCTCCTGATCTGCAACGGTTCTGGAACCTAACCTCACGAATGTTTGAGGTATTACTGTACAAAATAAAAGAAACATTTTCAGCACTGGTCATGTTGCCAGTTGTTTTTAATGTTCTCCACTTGCAAATGATTTTCGGAAAGTGTAATTGGCTGATCACAAATTCTTTTGAGGTCTTTTTATATCCCTTACCAGACTTATAACAATCAACAATCTTCTTTCTGAAAAGCTCAGAGAGCTCTTTGGAGTGGTAATACCATGGTAATACCACTCACTTCAACAATTTTTTTTCACTTGACTGTATATGTTTCTGTTTTGTTCTAACCCTAACCCTAACCCAAACCCAAGGCCTAAATATCAATTCTCCTCTACTCACCAAGTTCTATAAACAAAACAAAAATGGTGTCTGCCA
Source organism: Tachysurus vachellii (assembly GCF_030014155.1). Classification (NCBI taxonomy): domain Eukaryota; kingdom Metazoa; phylum Chordata; class Actinopteri; order Siluriformes; family Bagridae; genus Tachysurus; species Tachysurus vachellii. The sequence goes on from NC_083460.1 coordinate 11,379,827, forward strand.
AATGTAATTTTTTTCACAAAAAATATAGCAACATTCAGAAACTTGTTTGTTTTCCCTGTATCAGTCCACCATGTGGTTTGTTCAGATGCAGTTTCTTTAAACCTGAGTAACTTGCTCATTATTCATTTAGGTGAGAAACAGGCTTTTTCCTAGCCTGTATTATGAGCTGTTCATTAGTCGTTTGTTTCACTTTTTCTATTCTTCTTTCAGTTGGTGACTTTGCAAGGGGCAAAACTCCTTCTCAAGCAGGATGATGAGTTAATCATGGAGGTGTTTGAGTATTGGAGCAAGAAAAGAAAATCATGTCAAAGTGGCTCTCTAATTCCATCTGTAAAACAGGAGAAGCGAGATGGTTCAAGCACCAATGACCCCTATGTTGCTTTCAGGCGTAGGACTGAAAAAATGCAGACCAGGAAGGTGAGCTCTGGATTTTAAAGCCCTAAAATGTCTGTTTATGATTCTTCCTTTATCGCTCTTATTTATTTATTTATTTGTTTGTTTGTTTGTTTGTTTGTTTGTTTTTTCTCTGTGTTTTTGTTTCTCCAGAATCGTAAGAATGATGAGGTTTCATATGAGAAGATGTTAAAGTTAAGAAGAGATCTAAGTAGAGCCGTTACCATACTGGAAATGATAAAGAGACGAGAGAAGAGCAAGAGAGAATTGTTGCACCTCACACTGGAGATCGTGGAGAAGAGGTAAGGAACTTTGTGTCAAAACAAACTGGGGACACTGAGTAGGACTCAGAAATAGAACACAGACTATACATTGCAGTTCCTTGGTAAAATTAAAGGCTTCTTTTGTATGACTGACAGAGATCCAGTTGAGCAAAATGGAGATGCAATTCTGTACGTTGCCAGGGTGGGGCCTTCATAAATTGGACTTGTTTTTCCAGCACAACCTACAGATGCTTAATTGGATTGAGATCTGGGAATATGGAGGCCAAGCCAACTCCTTGACCTTTTTCTTTATGTCCCTCAAATAATTCCTTAACAATTGCAGAACATCACCTAGAGCATCACATCACCTAGAGCATCGGCACTTTTTCTGGCATCCATGTAATGTAAAAGAAAACAGGGTTCATAAGATGAGACTACATTTAATTGTTCTATGGTCCAGTTCTGTCAGCGATGCGGGGATAAAAACAGACCCAAATGCAGGATAGCTAAAGTAAATTGATTTATTAATTCAAACAAACAAAACTGGAACACAGACACGACAAAAGACAACCAAAGACATGACAAACGATGAGGATTCCACACTGCTAAAGGCAACGTGGCACAGCTAAATACTAATAACAATTAGACACATAAGGGACAGGTGTGCTGAGGCAGGAAGGAATAGACAAGGGCGGGGTAGACACGTGAACACAGAACGTAAACAAAAGGCACACAGTAAAAGTCCGGGCTAGATCGTGACAGTTCTGATGCTCATGTGCCTATTGTAGGCACTTTTGGAGGTAGCTATGTTTACTATGGGCACTCTAATATTGTACATCTATTGGTACACAGCCCAATACACAGCAAGCTGTGATGCAGTGTATTTTCTGACACCTTTCTATCATAGACAGCAATAACCATTAAAATTTTCAGCGGTTTGTGCTATAGTAGCTGGATAAGGTACTGGATAAACACACACAGTTAGACAGTTGTACGATTATTCAAGTGTGGACTGTTTTCTGTATGTGCCAGCTGTTTATGAAAACACCAAGGAGGTGTTTAGTCAAGTAAAAGTTGTCCTCAGGCTACAAAAACAGACCTATCCAAGAGATGACAGAAATTTTAGGTGTGGCCAAATAAACAATTTGGAACATTAAAAAAAAAAGAAGTAATTCACTGGTGAGCTCAGCAACATGTGGAAGACCGAAGAAGAAAATTAAAGTGGATGATGGCAGAAATTTCAGCTTTAATTCTTTCCTTACTGAAGAAAATCTTCACATCTAGCCTAGTCACAAACACTCTCAAGGAGTTAGGCATAACATTGTCATAACATTTTTTTAAGATTAAAAAATTAGGCCCATTCATTAACATTTATAGCACTACATTCAGCTTTCTTCGCCACAAATTGGTGGTTTAAGCTACAGTTGATAATGGTACAGTACATATTCCCAATATAGTTTTCTCCTATATTGGGGATAACTGAACTCAACATTTGACTTATGTGTGCATTGCAGGAATTGTATGGCTGATTTTGGGGGTGAGGTTTTGGCAGAGGTTCTGGCACAGCAGGCATTAGAGAAGACCATTATTCCCCTAATCCCCATCACCACCAGCAGCCAGTACAGACATACAGAACATGACAGTGACTACAAGAACAAGGTATCACACACACGCTGTCCTGTTAACTGAATTGATAAAACTTATGACAATTTTAGTCTGGCACATAGCTATCCAACTATTGGTTCAAAGTTTGTCAGGAAATCGATATTTTTATGGCCATACCCAACTATATTAGGCCATTTGGAATCAGACCTCAAAAACATAAAGGAAATCATATACATTTTAAACAAATGGCAAGTGGAATGTGAAGAATGCTGAAATTACAAACTATTTGAAGTAAACACAATAGTTGTAAATTCACATTTATTGAAGAGCCAAGAAGCACCAAAATGTCAACATTGTAACACTTCCTTGACAATAAAAATTTTTGTGCCAGTCTTAGAAAGCGGCGCACACTGTGTCATCACACCATAATACATGAGTAACTGGTCTGATGACCGAATAGCTAGGATAGGATTAGATAAAAGTATAAGGCAGACTGGACAGAAAGGGGGACTTTTTAACAGCTGACCCTCTTAGAATGCTATGAGGTTAATCAGCTAGTTAACAATGTTGGTGACATAATCTTATGGAGTTTGCACCCTTGCAATAAGGGTATTAAATCTGTTGATCTCATGTAGTCACTGTCCATGAGGCCTCTCACAGGCAGCATCTGTTTTTTAATTCAATTAGTTAGTGGAGAGTTTCCTAAACTCTTGATCCAAGTGCTGAATTGTTCAAATTAAAGCCTCAATCAGCTTTAAGGTGGCAGTGGGAAATATTACTGCACTTGAAAACTCTTCTTCTTGCTGTCTGTCAGGAAATTGAAATTTTTAAATTGAAATGGCCATACCCAACTATATTAGGCCATTTGGAATCAGACGTCAGAGACATAAAGGACTTGGACATAAAGACTACATTTTAAGCCAGACTTACTTCTGATTGAGGGCAAATGCATCAATTTGGAATTGCCGTAATGTAAGTAAGAAAGCAAAAGTTGAAACTTTCATGAAATAGACATGGTTGCAAAAAAAAAAAGCCCTCAGGGAAACAATGCAAAGTCCCATCTTCTGACCTCAAGCCCTTAATCAGCCATTACATTTTAAACAAACGGCAAGTGCAATGTAAAGAATGCTGAAATAACAAACTATTTGAAATAAACACTATAGTTGTAAATTCAAAGGAACAAAATGTGAACATTGTTACACTCCCTTGACAATAAAAAATTTTTTTGGCCTGCAATATTTTTAATGTCATAAGACATCGTTTTCTGTCAGGGCAAAATTGGAAAGACGACTCTCTTTTGAGGATGACACCAAATTTATTATGCAAATAAATATAGTATGTGAAAAATGTGTGTTCAGGTGGACAAGCAAGAAGTGGTACGTCAGAAGAAGAAGCATGAGAAAAAGCCGAAAACCATGCTGCTATCTGGTCACCCTATCCCTGCTTCAGTCAGCAATAAAGCCCTTAACCAGTATGATTTCCCTAGCTCGGAGGAAGAGCCCAGCTCTCAGGTACATGGATTAAAATTGTCACCACACGCATTTAAAACTTTTACGAAAAATATTTGTAGATGTTGATACTTTAGTGTTTAGTGGCAAAAGTACTCATAGCAGGTAGCATAGTAGGGAGATTGTTGGAAAAAAATTACATGAAAAGGAGTACCCACAGACTGATTAAATTATTGATACCAAGAATATAATGTCTTGTACTGTACTCCATATTTTCCTATGCCATGATACATGACACTTATATTTTCAGTACATTCATGCAATGCGAATCAAATGCTAGTTAAAGTAGCAAAGATTGATAGCAAAAGACTGATAATGGGCCAACAAAATGTGTACTTTTGACTAATGATTAATATGATTTTGTACCAGCAATTGTTTTAGTCAGTTTAAACAGTAAACTAGTTTAAAATATATTGGGTGTTTTTCCTAAGAAGATAAATGTCTAATCCTACCCCCTGAGGAAGAAACACTCTTGGTAAAATGGCATGTCATGGTAGGGACTGAATGTCCAATCTATTAATTTGGAAAGTCTGCTTAATTACCAGTTTCTTCTTCTTCCACTTTATGAAGTGACATCAAATCATGGCCATGCACACTATGAATAGCAGTCAATATAGCATTTCTCAGCATGTCATTCTGTGCAGGAATGTGTGTGTAACTAGTTTTGAATTTGAAATTGAACTATGTAAAGTACCCACTGTCTACTTAGAAATGGGTTTATAAATGTATTGGCTTTAGTTCAGTTAATATACAGAAACAGTACTTGATTGAGCCTGTAACAATGACCATACTAATTGCACTTTTGAAAAGGCAATCAATAATGTTATCACTAATGTTAGTCACCTGTCTTGTTTCTTAAGGTACTCACTGTTTTCTGCTGTTCTTACTGTACTGCAATTTCAGTCAAAAATGGTGCATGAATGTTTGTTTCAATATAGTAGAACAGTACCTATAGCCACTCAGGCCTGTGACTCTAAAAGTGTGGTTAAAGTTGCTTTTTATTAGATTTTTATGTACTCCTCATCAGATTAAACAAAATTATGCTTTTAAGGCTGTTTCCATGTTTACAGACTTGGAAATATGCATTAGGAACGTGGCAATAAGCAAACGTAATAAGTTCCTTCACCCACTGGGCCAGTCTTAGAAAGATGAGCACCCTGTGTCATCACACTATAATACGTGATTAACCGGTCTGATGACCAAATAGCTAGGATAGGATTAGATAACAGTATAAAGCATACTGGACAGAAAGTGGGACTTTTTGATAGCTGGCCTTCTTAGAATCTTTGAGGTTAATCACCTAGTTCACAATGTTGGTTACATAACCTAATCTAGTTTACACCCCTGCAATAAGGGTATTAAATCTAATGATCTCATGTATCTCATGTAGATTGGACACCCCTGCTGTAACAGAATATTGTCTATAAAGCTTAAATGGGGAAGTTGTGGCCTAATATGGGGGAAGTCATGGCTTAATAGTTAGAGAGTTTGACTCCTAACCCTAAGGTTGTGGGTTCGAGTCTCGGGCCGGCAATACAGCAACTGAGGTGCCCTTGAACAAGGCACAGAGCCCCCCCAACAGCTCCCCGGGTGCCGCAGCATAAATGGCTGCCCACTGCTCTGGGTGTGGGTTCATGGTGTGTGTGTTCACTGCTGTGTGTGCACTTTGGATAGGTTAAATGCAGAGAACGAATTCTGAGTATGGGTCACCATACTTCCTCTACAAAACTGAAAAGCTACAGGCTTGTCTTTTTGGCAGTTGTAATTTTTTTTAAATAACATGTAATAAAGCAAATTAAGTGATAGATGCAGGAGTGTACTAATCTAGTTTGACTTTTAAGCTCTTACATTCACTGCTATTTTTGATTGTCATTATGTTGTCGTCACTCAGCTATTTTCTGGCTCGTCAGAAGCAGAGGAGGAGAATGAACCTGATGGTGTGTTTGCATTTAGACGCAGGTCTGGCTGCCACTATCAATCCGTGAGTTTTTCAGGGTGCACTGAATTAAAACACTTTCTGTGGCTATACAATGTCACTCATTCCCCACTCACCCTTCAATTTCTCTGTATCTCTCTCTCTCTCTCACTCACTTACTCACTCACTCACTCATACAGGTGTGTGGAGAGCAGGATTCATGGCCATGGTCAGATCCTGTTGAGGCTGGTTTGGGAGACGCTCGCTACCGTTACTCTCTCACCACACTCACCTTACCTCATCGATGTGTGGGTTTAGCACGACGAAGAGTTGGAAGAGGGGGCAGGTGAGAGGCACATTAAAATATGGTTTTTCATAACTTGGATTTGGACAACAGATAATTGCTGTTTTACCTTATGCTCTTTCTATTGTTACTACATATTTTGTACCTTGCCATAAATGGAGCAAATTACTAGTTTGTGTATGTATGATTCTGTGTTTTTGTTCAGGATTCTCTTGGACCGGGCTTATTGTGACTGGGATGCTGTGTATCATGAGTTGGACTTAGGTTGTCCCATCTCCTCATTTATCCACCAGTCTGTTAGTACCAGTTGTCATACCATTATCCGGACCTCTGCCTCGGTTCCTTCTTTCTCCTACTCTTCTACATACTCATCAGACCTCTCACAAGTCCTCCATAATATTAAGACCTGTCGCTGGAGGCACTTCAAACCTTGGACAGCCCTGACCCATGACCTCAGTAACCTCCGATCCTGCTCAGCACAGAAGCTGAGCTTTGGCCGCTACGGTCCAGCCAGAAATCAAGCCAACATCAGACCAGCTGTCCCTCCAGCCACACCTGGTGTGTATCAACCGGATTTTGTTGCCATATACCAAGCTTTTTCTTCTTTCCCCTCCTACCCCATCTTGTCAATTGTCATAACATTTTTAATCTTGTTAATGACCAAAATAGTATGGTAATCCATTCAAATACTAATTAGTCTTTAATTTCATACTGCCATAGATCTCAAACATTACTAGTATACAATATTACTTTACACTGCCATAGGTAGAAATGAAAATAGTTTCAAATTGTATAGAATTTCTTTGTATGCTCTAGCGTTACAATTTGCCTTAGGACTAAGGGACAATGTCCAGGGACACAAAGATAGGTCCATAAAGACACGGTTTGCTAGGGTTTGTGTGGGTGAACTGACTATGAAAGAAAGGAGTCAGAACACACAGTGCATTGTAGCTTGCTGAATAACCTACCTAAACGCACCTAAACAATGGGTAGTTAGGTGGCATGTGTGGTAACATCCACATGAACATTAGTGTGCCAAAGTTTCCCAGCAGAACATTGAGCGTTCCTTAGAGCATCACACTGCCCTGTGCCGGTTTGCCTTCTTCATATAGAGCATCCTGGTGTCAACTTTTGTTATATGTGTAAACTTGGTCACCGTTTGGTGAATTCGGCTTTTCCAATTCCATATTAACATTCCTCCTGACCAAGGAGGGTGGAGCACAGCTCCCATTGCTTTGATCTTCTTAGGCTTCAAGCTCTCAAAGATGCATTCAGTACCGCACTGCTGCATTAAAACTTGCCCAAATTTGGTGTTGGACATTAAAAAAACATCCCTGGTGTCACAAAGCATTGTGTCTAAAGCATGAAGCAATATTCTGCTGAAAGTAAAATTGTGCTGTGAACAACAGGCAGCTCTCTGTAACTCAAACTTTTTTGGTAAACTTTTCAGGGTCTTAATTGTGCATAAATGTTTTTCACTTTGTGTAATATAATCAAAAAACTCACAAACCGGTGTTTTTAAACTCGGACTCAAGCTGGTTGAGCGAGATCCTGAGGAATAACAAAGCGTGTGACGTGAAACAGTAACCACAAGGAAAACAAACCAGCATCAGTAACAAGTTGAGAGCACGAGCAGATCGGGATCCACTGCCCAAAACAGCAGGTCTTGTGGGGTTTTTATCCTGTGTCTATCCTTTATCCTTGTGGGGTCTTTATCCTGTTGGCTAATGTCCAGTCTCTGGAGAACAAGCTTGATGACCTAAGGGCTAGGATAAAGTTCCAGTGGGGCATTCGGGACTGTAACCTCCTCTCCTTCACTGAGACATGGCTGAACCCAGCCATACAGCCGGCAGAGTAATTATTGATCCACCTTTATGGACAGGACAATGGAATAGCAAAGACAAGAGGTGGTGGAGTGTGTCTTATGCTAAACAACAGCTGGTGTGACAGTGTGAGCATTGTTCCCCTCTCACACTTCTGCTCACACTGCCATTTCTACTTTCTTCGGGAGTTTAGCTCGGTCATTGTAAGTGCCGTTTATATTCCACCTCAGGCGGACACGAACACAGCATTATGGGACCTACATGGGGCTCTCACCTCACAGTGGTGTCAGGGGATTTTAGCAGTGCTAACCTCAAGCGTGTACTGCCAAATGTCCACCAACACATCACCTGCACCACCAGGGGCAACCAGACACTGGACCATAGCTAATACACTCCATACAAAGACAGTTACCATTCTCAATCATGTCCGTCATTTGGTAAATCGGACCATGCCGCCATTTTCCTCACGCCAGGTCTTTATCCTGTGTTTATCCTTTATCCTTGTGGGGTCTTTATCCTGCTGGTTAATGTCTAGTCTCTGGAAAACAAGCTTGATGACCTAAGGGCTAGGATAAAGTTCCAGAGGGGGCTCCAGGAGCCTGTGGCAGGGACTGAGAATGATCACAGACTACAAAGCCACATCCTCCAGAGCAGTGAATGCGGACACATCTCTGGCAGACAAGCTGAACACCTTCTATGCTTGTTTCAGGGCTACAGCTAATGGTGCTGACAGCGCTAGCAGCACGCATGCTGAGAGAGCCAGAGAGGAAAACGTGTTCATGATGTGAGTGAGGCGTTCAGGAGAGTGAAGAGCAGGAAGGTAGCAGGACAGACGGCATCACAGGCTGGGTCCTGAAGGCCTGTGCTCACCGGCTAGCAAAGGTGTTCACCGAGATATTCAACCTCTCCCTGGATCAGTCTGTAATCCCTACTTGCCTCAAACAATGCATCATTGTTCCTGTCCCGAAGAAACCCCAGCCTATCACCCTGTAGTCCTGACCTCCATCATGATGAAGTGCTTTGAAAGACTAGTCAAAGACTTCATCACCTCCTCACTGCCTGACACACTAGATCCCTTCCAGTTCATGTACCATCCCAACCGCTCCACCGAGAAGCCATTGCATACCTTCACCAAACTGCCCTAAGTCACCTGGACAACAGAATGGGGATTATTTGAAAATGCTGTTTGTAGACTACAGTTCAACATTTAATACCATAATTCCATCCACATTCACCTCAAAAACCCAATCCTCAGCAGGAGAGGAAATACAAACCGCTAACAATCAACGGGACTCCAGTGGAAAGAGTAAACAGTTTCTGGTACCTTGGAGTTCACATCTCGCATGATTTGTCATGTCACATCAACACTCTGGTAAAGAAGGCTCGGCAGCATCTCTTCCACAGATGCTTAGGGACCTTAAACTGCCCCTTAGGTGCTACTTTTGACACTTGCACCATTGAGAGCGTCCTGACGGGAAGCATCACAGCCTGGTTTGGGATCACCACCAAACAGGACAGACGACCTCTCCAGAGAGTGGTGCAGTCAGCTGAATGTATCAACCACACTGAGCTCCATGACCTGGAGTCTATCTACAGCAACCAGTGCTGGGCCAAAGCCAGGAACATCATGAAGGACCTCAGCCATCCCAACAATGGATTCTTTTCTCTGTTGCAGTCAGTAAAGCGTTTCCATTTCCTGAAGGCAAACACAGAGAGAATGAGGAGGAACTTCTTCCCACAGGCCACCTGAACCCTCAACCAACAGAACACCTAGAATCAGGTCTCTATGAACTCAGACATGACACTATTACCTCATCACTTTGGAACTCTTTTTGCAATGGTCACTTTAGCACACCAGGACTCTTGCACACCGCACATAATGCACACAATAATTTGCATAATGCACATATCATTTGGGAACTCTTTTTGAACTCTTTCCGCACTGGTCACTTTACATACTTTGCACATTATCATGTATATAATACATTTAAATTATATAATAGACACTTATGTGTATTCCATCCCATTCATTGCATATTGTACAGATCTGTTTTTATTCTTACTTTTTGTATTAATACTTATTCTCCAGATTCATAGATCTATGTTTATTGTTTATTTTCTCTCTTTATTTATCCTCTATATTGCACTTTCATTTTACAGTTAACATGTAATTTCTATTGTATTTCTTCTCACTACAAGGAACAGTCATAAAACACATTTCACTACATGTCATACCATGTATGTGTATGTATGTGACAAATAAAATTTGAATTTGAATCAGTATTTTACAATGGATAACCATCATTATGCAGTCTGATAAAATGAATGTTTGAATGATTAGCTATAAATAATTGTATGGTTATAGACTATTAAAGACATAATTAAATTGAGATAAATAAGTTAAATAAGTAATAATCACTTATTTATTATATTTTATGGCTGCATCTGTGGCATAACCTCTCTTCTGTGTGTTGTAGTGTTTACAGCTGAGCAGTATCATGACCATCAGGAGCAACTAGCCTTGATGAAAAGAGAGCAGCTGGAGCAGGTACAGCAACAGCACCGAGTCAATGCCAGGACACCGGTGAGTGTAGGAGCACAATGACAAAAAACATGGAAAAGTTAGGGGAATTATTATGTATTTTATTAACCAATGATGGTTCTATGATGCCTTTTCACAAAAGAGAGAATTGCTTAAATATGTGCCTATATTTTAATTTCCAAATGATTAAAACATCAAACGGGGCAGGTTTGATGTATGTAATGTTTGGTGGCTGCTACTCTGCTGATATCAATGCTGTGTCAATGTGACCTGTATTTTGGATTTTTTTTCTTAATAACTGGCAACATTTTAATACCGTCAGTGAAAATCATGGTTAAGGCAGAGAGTGTTTCAGGTTTGAAGTGGCATATAATAAAGCAAAAGCTGTATATTAGAATAAAAGATTAAACATGCATAATTAAGCATTCATTGCATAAGCATGGAGCTTTTTGTTATGACCTTCAGTCTTTTGTTTTATTTCTGTGCTGCCCTCTGGTGTTTTCTTGTACTGGTCATGTGTTTTCAGGAAGGCGGTTTGCAAAGTTAATAGGAGAAAGGCTCCGATTGGTTATCCTCTCCACCTGTTCCAGATAAAAGGACTGCCTGCATCCCTGATTGAGGCCCTCTTTGGGTTTTAGGCTTCAGGTGAGGACAAGGCCAAAATAATAAACAGAACAATCTTCCTCAAAACACCTCTCTCTTACTAAACCAAAAAATTAAAAGAAAATAGAATACATTTCTTCTTACCCAACTCCCTCTCAAAAAACAATATAACAAAGGTTTTCAAAATAACTGGCATCGATCCCCCTACATACCTTGTCACCACAAGTTGGTATGTTTTGAATAAAAGTGTATTGGCTGGCTAACAAGTCAAAAACAAAGTCCGTAATCGTAGTCAGTATCAGGCATGGGTAAAGCACAAACAAATCAGTTGAAATAATAAACAGAACAAAACAAAACTCACAGGCTCAACACACTCTGAACACAAACTTTCTCTCTAAGACGGGACAATCTTAGATAGAAACATTCAGAGAATATAGCATACAAATGAGCAATGTCAAAGCAACCATGATTGCACGAAAAGGCAAAGAGGGCCTCAATCAGGGATCCAGGCAGTCCTTTTATCTGGAACAGGTGGAGATGATAACCAATCGGAGCCTTTCTCCTATTAACTCCGGGAACCGCCTTCCTTAAAACACATGACAGGTACAAGAAAACACCAGAGGGCAGCAAAGAAATAAAACAAAAGACTGAAGCTCATAACATTTTCCATTCTGCTGTTAGCTAGTTGTTCAGCCAGAATATATACAGAATATAATTCCCTATCACTGCAGTGATATTACAGCGGTGATTTTTTTTATCCTGGGCTGGATCTGAGAGTAAAGTCATGGGTGTAGGTGAAGGTTAAAGATAAGCCAAAACAGAGGTGTTGTTGCCTTAATTGTCAATAGCTTTAATGAGGGGACCTATTTTCAATGCACATTGAGTTGGCTGAAGTGAAGCTTTTGAACTATCTAGCTTAGTCTATTCATAACATTTAAACAGAAGTAAGCATATGTTTGGTGCCTTACAAAATCCAACCATTTGTTATCCAATCAGTCATGACTGTAAACTGGGTCTTCACAATAGGTTCCTTAATTAAATGTCAGTTGAGACCACACTTAAGTAGTACAAAATTGAATAGTTCAAGGTGTTTAAAGGTAGGGTCTCCGATTTTTGAAAGCCAATGTTGATATTTGAAATTACCAAAACAAACACGCCCCTAACCCAAATGGGTCTTACCCCTGCATTGATAGCTCCGCCCACACATACATACACAACCCAGGCAACTACTGGAAAGAAATGTGTCTATCATAGCTGAAGGAAAGAACAATACGATTGCAGATGCATAAATGACAAACAAGCAAAATCATGCAAAGGACGGCATATATTAGTTCTGTGAAACAATTTATATAGAAATAAGAATCTGAAGCGGTCTTGGGCATGGACTCACCCCAATGATCACACTCATATGTCATATGTAGTATTAAGATTTCACTTTACTAATACTAAAGCACAAAAACTCTTTCATCATGAAATTGCCCCAGTGCATGAAGCAAGGTCCATAAATACATGGTTTGGCAATGATGGAGTGGAAGATATCAAGTGGCCTGAGCTCTATTCTTTAATGCATAATTATAAATTCAAAACATAATTGGGGTTAATTCATTTATGAACACTTTATAAAATTCATTCATTCATTCATTCATCTTCTACCGCTTATCCGAACTACCTCGGGTCACGGGGAGCCTGTGCCTATCTCAGGCGTCATCAGGCATCAAGGCAGGATACACCCTGGCGGAGTGCCAACCCATCACAGGGCACACACACACACACTCTCATTCACTCACACACTACGGACAATTTTCCAGAGATGCCAATCAACCTACCATGCATGTCTTTGGACCGGGGGAGGAAACCGGAGTACCCAGAGGAAACCCCCGAGGCACGGGGAGAAAATGCAAACTCCACACACAAGGTGGAGGCGGGAATCGAACCCCGACCCTGGAGGTGTGAGGCGAACATGCTAACCACTAAGCCACCGTGCCCCCCCTTTATAAAATTCTCCAGGGAATTAATTAACTTATCTTAACTTCTTCCTCAGTAATGGGACTAATAATTACTTCAGGCCATTCCTCGTCTGTCAGTCTGTTAAATTTGAATGAATCCAAAAAAAAATTCTTTGCTTCCTTATATGGCTGTTCATCCCCCTCAAATAATTTTTTATTGTAATCCTTATATGCATATTTCTTTTGGTTGTGTTGTTATAATATCTATATATGGGTGTCTAATTTTCGGGACAGCCAAGGAAGCAGTGCTTGCTGCTGGAGTGTTCATAAGAAATTTACATCCTAGGGCCTCTTTCTTGATCCATTTCGTTCAAGAGTTCTGCAAATTCTCTCCTTGCTTCAACGAAATCGCTTCCGTGGTCACATCATAACTGCCAAACGTTAATCTCTTAATCTCTTCTGAGAATGCTTCCTTTTGAAACAGTTTGATATTGATATTTTGCCTCTTTTCTTTCTTCTAGGCTTGTGCTTTCTTTGGTTCCTTGCTTCACACCTTTCAATTCTTTGATTTTGCATTTTAGACTACCAACTGCCCACTGTTCGGGTTTTATTCTGGAACTGTTTGTCAGAAAAAGGGATTAACAAAAAAAATGTCAAACCCAAATGCAGGGATAACATAAAAAAGTTTATTAGGAAAAAATAACAAAGGGCTATAAACACTAGGGAACTGGAAACGCAAAACACTGGAACACAAGAACACAAATGCAGGGACTCAAAAAACAGACGCAAGACAACTGGTATAAATAGGGGTGACAATCATTGAAACATAAGGAACAAGTGTGCAGAGGTGTAAATGGATAAGGAAAGGGCTGGGAACCCTCCAGATCTGGGGCCTGTTTCAGAAAGGAGGTTAAGTGAAAACTCTGAGTATGTTAACCCTGAAATGAGGGAAACTCTGGGTTTTCCGTTTCAGAAAGGGAGGTATGTTAAACCTGAGAAAGCAGGTTAAATCAAGCCCGTTTCTGAAAGAGAGGTAACTTGTACTCAGATTCAGTTACCATAGTAACTTACCCTGTGAACCTAACCTGGTCAGGAGCAGGTTTTCTTCGGTAAACCCAGAGTTTCTGTCGGTCTCCTCCCCTTTTTAAAGAGGAAGCAATGTTTAAACACCTCATTCATTGCCCACATTTCAGTTACACAGAGAGCAGCAAAGGGAATGTGGGATGTGGTAGCTCAGTGGTTAAGGTGCTGGACTACTGATCGGAAGGTCATGGGTTCAAATCCCAGGTGCCCCAAGCTGCTATTGCTGGGCCCCTGAGCAAGGCACTTAACACTCAGTTGTATAAATTGAAACAAAATTTAAGGGGGTCTTCTAAGTGCCATGAATGAAATGGCGTGTCCTTTTATGGACGATCCTGTTGATGAAGAGCCTGTATTAATTCGTAGGGAGTTACATTTACATTGGGAGAGGATTTTGAGGCCCAGAGTGGATTTTTGTCACATCCCTATGCATTTTTATTTGATCGGTACCGTTTTTCTTTACAGTCAATAAGATCCATAATCTCATTAATCCTTACATCAGCCATCGCGGCCGTGCTCTTACATCCAAGCAGATGCTTTGCGTTGCCTTACGTTTCTTTGCAAATGGTAGTTTTGTGTATAACATCGGGGATGCAGAACATATTTGTAAGGCTACTGTTTGCAGAGCAGTCAGGAAAGTGTGCCTCGCGCTTAAGCGCTTTCTGACAATTTTTGTGTTGTTTCCTGATAAAATAAAATACTGTTCTTCCGACCTTTTTTTTTGTCTGACGCTGTTGCCATGGTGACTCATTATATCTGCGCTCCATTGATAATGGCTTTTTATAGTTGTGGTGCACGCGCTTAACTCAGAGTCAGTCAGTTTAGAGCTGATAAAACTAACTCTTTTCAGCTGTTCTGTAACCGAACACTCAGAGTTTCCCATCTCAGGGTAAATGAACTCAGAGTTCAAGTTTAAACTCACAGTCGGTTGAACCTCCTTATTGAAACGGGCCCCTGCTCCTTTACCTAAGAAAAGCTATTCATAAAAAGCTAGACTAAATCAATGTGTTTTTAGCCTGGAATTAAACACTGAGACTGTGTCCCGAACTCTAATTGGAGGTCTGTTCCATAACTGTAGGGCTCTGTAAGAAAAAGCTCTTGAAAAAGCATTTGATTTGTGTCTTTTTGTTTTGTTTTTGATTTTTTCATCCAAGACCTTAGACTCTTTAACTGCACAGTTTGCTGCCTCTGCACTGGTGACTTCGGAACAGCTGATGGCAATGAAGTGTAAAGAGGAAGGTATTCTGGGTGTTGGAATCAATGGAGTTATATCAGCTTCAGGTAAAAATATCGATTTACAGACGATTTAGAAATCTTGTTTGTACTACAACGTAATCTTTGTGGTCCTTTTAAGATTTTATATGTTGTTATTTGATATTTTTATTATGTTGGCTTTGTAGAAGCCAACATTCTGTTTTCCGATTTAAGCTTAGACAAAAATTTATAAAAATTAATGCGGCCTAGAGCTTTCGAGCCAATTCGAGCCAATTCAATAGCCAAGCAATTCGGATATGTTGTAGACGCTGGTCTGAAGTTTGTTGGTATTACTTTTCTAAGCGATCCGAGTACCGGTACTTCCTGTACCAGGTCTCAAAATGGCCATTTTTCCCATTGACTCCCATTATAAATTTTGGAGGTTTATAACTTGGCAAGCTTTCTAACTATCTACACCAAACTCGGCCAGCTCCTTTAGGGTGATACTCTGAACAAACTTTTAAATTGGTGTACCGACTGGCCTTTAGGTTGTGCCGCAGCCACGCCTCAAATTATGCAAAATCAAAAAACTTTTTACAACATGGATATGTGACATATCAAAACACTCAGAACAATGAGGGGAACTTCCTCACGTGTATTCTGATGATGTCACGTGATGTCACATGAAAATAAAATATTTTGCACAACATGGGCATGTGATATATCAAAACACTCAGCACAATGAGGGGAACTGTGTCGCGGGTATTCTGATGACGTCACGTGACGTCATATGATGTCACGTGAAAATCAAAAATTAGCACAACATGGATAAGTGACATATCAAAACAATCAGCCCAATGTGGGGAACTTCCTCAGGAGTATTTGGATGATGTCACATGCTTGTCTCCGCTTACCTCCAAATGTTTTGGCAACCTAGCTTTCTGTCCACTTGCCTCCAAAAGCAACACTAACCCTTATGTCCACTTGCCTCCAAAAAGAACCATCCATTGCAAATACTTGCATCGTCAAAGCCAACATCAAAGTTTGTCGCGACGAACTTTACAAATCTAGTTGTTTCTGTTATGTTTTGTATGTATTAACATACCTTGCATTGGGTAATGTTTCCTTGGATAAAAAGCCATCTTCAGTTTAAATGCTAGGTACAGTCAATCTGCCAAATGACATTTAACTCTCAATGGCGTTGTTATTCTTAGGTAGAATAAAGTTCCTCCTAGTATCATACATTTCATATTTCTCTCAGCAGGATTCTGTAAGGGCTTACATCACACAAGAACAACATCCAACAGCCCCATACCTACCTCTAACAATCGCCAGTGCAACTCCCCTATCTCCGGCTCCAACAATGGGACTTCCTCATCTAATCACCATGTTGGCTCAGTCAGCTCTGTCCCTGCACAGGTGCTGTTAGCTGGGGCAATGAAAGTGGGTGTGCCATCACCAGGTGCAGCATTAAGTGTACGGCATCTTCACCGTCAGCTCACAGTTCCATCTTCTGCCCTAAAACTGGCTGCGAATGTCAGCAGGCAGCTCCCTAAAGTCACGACCGGCTCCACTTCACTTGACATGGGCACTAGGTCAGTGAGCTTTGTTTGAAACCTTCATCACCACAAACATTAATTATGTGTATATTTTTTCTTTTTAAATAACTTGAGGGTGACACAGTAGGTAATATTGCCACCTAACAGGGTCTCTGATTTAATTCTGAGCTCAGATCACTCTCTTGAGTTTCACCTGTTTTCCCTGTGTCTGCATGGGCTTCCCTCCAGGATCTCCAGTTTCCTACACCACACAAAAGCATACGGGTAGGTGAATTGGCTGTGTGCATGGTGCGCATATCCCCATTTCCCGAGTGTTCCCAGCATAGACTCCAGATGACCAGGATAAAGTGGTTTTATAATATGAACGAATAACTTCACCAACTCAATCAAAAATTAAAAGATAAAAAAGTTTTAGTACAAGATTCAGTAAACTGTTCGGCTTCTCTGATCTAACATTTGAATTTATGGTTAGCTGTCACTAATAAATTATCTGAAAATTTCTCAAAATTTGGAAAAGTACATTGAACAATATTGACAAAACCGTGTTTTTTACTAGAAAAACTTTAAAATTAAAAAATTTTAACTTAGTGTTGTCTGTTATTCCAAAATTAGTCACACTGTACACTCACTGTACACCTTTAGGGACCTCTGCATACCCAATGCAAAAAATATTGTGTGGCTAAAGGTCAAGCACTTTTTGTAATAAGCAGCAGAATTTAAATAAATGCTCTCTGTGACTTTAATCATGTGATGGATTTTGGTATGAAATGGGCTGGTTTGAGTATTTCATAATCTCCTAGGATTTTCACGAATAGTAGATGTAGTTGGCCTTGGTCATAAAAGAGACCAGAGGAAAATGAGTTGCCAGGATGGATATAGAAACTTTTCAAATTTGTTGAGCAAAAATGCATTTCAGCATGCATAAAACATCAACTTTGAGGTGTTTGGGTTCAGAATGCTCAGATTCCTGTCCTTGCTCAGAATGCTCAGATTCCTGTCCTTGCTCAGAATGCTCAGATTCCTGTCCTTGTCCACCCAAGGTTGCCTTCTGTCCTTTTCATCCAGTCCTTTTCCAAACTTCTGCTTTCCAGTGTTTGTAAGCTGTGCCCACAGATTCTTTTTTTTTTTTTTGGCTGACAGGACTGGAACCTGGTGTAATCTTCTGCTTCTGCTCAGTAACACATCCACCTGATGGTTGCTTATGTTGTGCACAATAGTTGAATAGCGAAAGAGTGCTAATTTTATTTATTGTTTGCATACCGGTCTGGTTCTTCTCCTCCTTTAACAAGGTGTTTCAACCTGCTGACCCTCTGCTTACAGGATTTTTGCATTTTTTTTTTTGCAGTTTCTGTTAAAACTCTAGAGACCGTTGTTTGTGAATCCCAGGGGTATCTGACATACTCTGATCAGCTCATCTGGCACAAGCATCTATGCTAATGGATATAGTTAAAATGATCACACTTTTTTCCTATACTGATGTTTGATTTGAATTTTAAGTGATGCTCTTATATGTGATGCTCTTATGCATGATTTTTTTTACAGTTCACTACTGTCACTTAAATAGCAGTTTAAAATATTTCTTAAAATAAAATGTCTTCCACAACTACAAAGTAGACTCTTTCAGAGTTGTCAAATTCAGCATCCATGAACTGAAGTAAAAAGATGTTAAAGCACAAATAAAAGTAATGTGTCCGCTTAATTCATATTAACTAACCTTCTGCTCATTGCACAGTATCTTAAGAATAAGTCATTGAATGTTTTCAGGAAATATAAGTAATTATCACTATAAACCGAAGACAAACTGATAATATTTTGGAGCTGATCCAACACATGTAAATGTATTTCTTCAATAACGTCATTCTTGTTCAAAGGGTATTTCTGGCATACAAGTTTGTAACCTTGTCCAGTTCTATTAGTTTTATTTGTTTGACCACTCTAAAAGTGTTATGAGAATTATGGATGTTTCAACTTTGGCCTAATGTCCATGGAAATATGTATATTTGAAGTTAAAGATTTTGATATTTATATTTTAGGATTCTAATTTTTAATCAACCTGTAATTTTACATTGTTTTTAAACACACATCTGTCACCATCTAGGCTCTTTTCACAAAAAAAGAGTTTGAAACATTAATTGAAATTAATATTTATTAAACTCACAAAAAATAATCTGGAATTACAAAATGTAAATCTATTAAATCCATATGTAATACATATACAAAGCATGCTGCAGGCTGTGCTGTATTTACTGGTGCTACTGATGTTTATCTTGACAAAACTTGGATAAACTTGAATTGTTTTCCTTGTGCAAAATCATTTTTTTGCAGTTTACTTTAAATTTATTGTTTGTATTGTTTTTACTGTTTCAGGGAAAATCACGATCAAGAGAAGTCAACATTGAACAATATAACAGAAAACACTGTAGCAATGGAGGTTACGTAGCCCCCTCTTTTTTCATCTCCCCATGATTTGGGTATCCAAGCTAGGTGCTGTGCATCAGTGAGAGTGTGTCTACGGCAGCTGTTGGGACTATACTGCAGTGGTTGCCACTTAATGTTTTGTTACAGTCATCTGTAAATTATGAAATAAGCATTTATTCTATGTACACATTTGTTATATGGCCCTTTGTACATAACATTTACTTGAATACAAAAATTGTTCAGTTATGTTTTGCACTTTTGGGTGAGGTGGGGGGTGGGGCGACCTCTCGGAGTGAATGGTGGTGTCTATGTTCATATGGTGATGTGAGATCAGATGTAAACCTGGTGTTGTATCTATTTATTGTGAGGTGTTTACAGGAAATGTAGCTTGTTTTTTTGTACTGTGTGACCTCTTGGGGGCTCTGAGTGGGTGTCTGTGTGTCTAACAATATTATGTGGTAGTTTTCTTGTGAAAAGATGCATTTTTTCTGTTTGTTCTGTTCCCTTGTTCTACAATCCACCCATTTCATGGTCATTTGTGTGAAAGATTGATTGCTTGCATGTAGACAAACACATACATAGATTCATTGTCTGCTTTAATAAGAATACCTGTACACATGCTCATTTATATATCTAATCAGCCAAGCTTGTGAGTGCAAGAGCTTCAGTTCATGATAACCATGTGAATAGGGAAAAGGAGGATCTTTGTGACTATAACCATGGCATGAAGCTAAATTTGCTGGAGTATTTCAGAAAAAATATGTCCTAGTTTTTACACACAACAGCTTCTAGTGTCAAGTCAAGTCAAGAAGCTTTTATTGTCATTTGAAATAAGACGTTTCTCCAGGACCATGGTGCTACATAGAACAAAGACAGAGCTAAGGACTTAGTAAGTAGTCCTAGCCACATAAAGTGCATCTGTGTAGATTTACAGCCAAAGGTAACATTGGGTTCCATTCCTATCAACCAAGAACAACAATTTGAGATTTTCAAGGGCACAGACTCACCCAAACTGTACAGTTCAAGATTAAGGTGAATGAAATCCTGGTCTTTTGCCAATATTTTGTAGTCTAATTTGGGTGAGCCCGACATGGTTTGCTAAGGTTGGTGTGGAAGAACTAAAGTTGCCCTGACCGCAACCCCACAGAACACCTTTGGGACTCCCCAAACCACACGAAATGTAAGCCAGCCCTCCTGGTCCAACATAAGTGTTCTAAAAATCTCACTGGTGTTTAGTGGTGATCAGGGTCTGTGCAGGCCAATTGAGTTTCTCCAGTTGCCGATTTGTATAAAGGAACAGGACAGGGCCTTCCCCAACTTAAGTTGGAAACATTTTACTTTATATGCTGTTGCATAAGCATCCAACTACAACCCCAAAAAACAACCCCAAATACATATACAATTTGACCTTAGCTTCAGCTTAGCTTAGCTGCCAGTTTGATGTTTCTACCGCTTATCCAATATATATATATATATATATATATATATATATATATATATATATATATATATATATATATATATATATATATATATATTGGATAAGCGGTAGAAAATGAGTGAGAGTGTGTGTGTGTGTATATATATATATATATATATATATATATATATATATATATATATATATATATAGAGAGAGAGAGAGAGAGAGAGAGAGAGAGAGAGAGAGAGAGAGAGAGAGAGAGAGAGCTCAAATATTTTACAACAAAGTATTAAAATGAAAATTGTATTTATGATTATTAGTTTCTCTAATGCGGGGGCACGGTGGCTTAGTGGTTAGCACATTCGCCTCACACCTCCAGGGTTGGGGATTCGATTCCCGCCTCTGCCTTGTGTGTGGAGTTTGCATGTTCTCCCCGTGCCTCGGGGGCTTCCTCCGGGTACTCTGGTTTCCTCCCCCAGTCCAAAGACATGCATGGTAGGTTGATTGGCATCTCTGGAAAATTGTCCGTAGTGTGTGATTGCGTGATTGAATGAGTGTGTGTGTGTGTGCCCTGCAATGGGTTGGCACTCCGTCCAGGGTGTATCCTGCCTTGATGCCCAATGACGCCTGAGATAGTTCGGATAAGCGGTAGAAAATGAGTGAGTGAGTGAGTGAGTGAGTAAGTTTGTCTAATTCCTGCAAAGCCAAATACATCACCAGATTCTGTGTTTCTTGAATGTTCATTCTCTCAGGTTTACTGCAGCTGTCTTCTTCAGTTCTTTGTGCACCTGTACCATATCTAATGGTCTTAGAAGCATTTGTTGGAATCTAAGCTTAGCACATCAGAAATCATCCAGTTGCTTTCCTCAGCAGTAAAATAATCAATAAATGCAAGGGAACCAGTTTCATTGGCATCCATATGTGGTCATACTTCTCCATATGCTTCTATACCCATGAGTCTGGAATAAGGTTCTGTTTTTTTTCCATGTTTGGTTGATTTTCTGATTGTTTGTTTACTAATGTTTACATTTTTCAAAGCTGACTTTGATTCAGAAGCTCCTATGTCCTGGATGATGTTCTTGATCTGACCAACTGTTTTCTTCTTCCGTAGTTTTCTGTTGTCTACAAGGCCTTGAGCACAGCAGTATGTTCTTTCTTGTTAATATACTAAATAATTGATTCAGCTACACCTAATATATATATTTATTATCTTCTTTTTTTTTTCTTTTTTCTTTTTTTTTTTTCATCATAATGATGGCTGAAACTGGCACTGCTTGCTTCACTGTCACTGGCAGTTACAGCTCTTAGGCTTTTTTATTTTGAGAGTTAACACAACAAATTAAAATACATCAACTCTAGTCCAATCTTTAGTCCTGTCTGCTTACTTGTAAGTAAAATAATGAAGGAATCGATAACACCTAACCAGGAAACAGCTGAGCAGCTTGTCAGACAGACTTTGGACCCTTAAAAAGATAGGATCATATATAAAGTGTTGTAATTCCTATATTGTTCTGAAAGTCTAATATCTGTGACAAAAAGCTATTGTTATTTTCGCTATTTACCAATGTCCAAGTAACTATGGGCCTGTTTGTATGTGTATATCTCAATGATATTTTATTTACCCTCCTTATTATTTTTTAATGGGAAAAGGGGGAAGACAGATCTTTGTATGTATCCTCATTCCACTCTATAAAAAAGCAAATAAGAGAAATGAGCAAAAGTTTGAATTAAAAATTATTTTCTTTTTTAACTCTGTAAGAATTATTCCTTTGGAAAATGCATAAGCTCTCTTCAGTGAAGAGGACAATAATTCACAAGACTATTTGTAATTATGTATGTAAATCAATCTGAATGCCTATTCCAAAGGCATAAACAGTCCAAACGTATTTAAAGTATGTATGTATTTAAAATTGTCTTGGCCAATCCTCACATGTACCACATAGATTATTTAATAACTTAACATTGAGAAAAAATGTTCAATAAAGCCAAGGCATTAAGTGTTTGACCAGCACAAAGAGTCTCTCAGTCATTTGTGTGCACATAGCTTAATTGCTCTAAGGTGTGCTTTCCTTTTTATTACACAATAAAAAGAGTTGTAAAAGTGTCTATATATAACTGGGTTACTTAGTTAAGACACTTGTCTTTTACTTGCACGGATTGGTTAGTTAACATTTTGGGCACATTTTAGGTTTAGATTAATTGACTGCTAGTACTTCTAGTCTCACTACTCACCACTACTGAGTTTATATTTGGATGTTAAGCTAATCTCTGCACAGAAAGTGGTTCTGTTAAGGGTGACAAAAATCAGCAGCATTGTTGGAAATCTGCACTTTAAATTTTTTACTACAGTTTCATCCTCAATTAAGGCCAATCCAAATCTTAACTAAAGTATGATTAGAACATGATATGAGTTAAAATTACCTGTGGTTGGTCAGGATTGGTGCATAATATTGATATATGTCTGACTGGTAGACTTATTCATGTTTCACTCCTACTCAATTTGTGGCCTCAGTTTAATCAGTGATTTAAATAACCTTGATGGTATTGCTGTGATCCTTTAGTTCCTTTAATTTTGGAGTGTAGATATTGTATTACAATTTCTATTCATAAGAATGTCTGCCTGCCAAGTTTAACTAACCATCTTGTGTAGCCACAGTATGTGAACTGGATCAGAATAAAATAAATGCTCAATTAGTATGTGTATATGTGTTATGGTTTGGTAGTGCATTTGTATAGCACTTACAACAACGGACACTGTCTCAAAGCAACTTTACAGGAATATAAATGTAAAAAAAAAGTTTGAAATGAAATTTATATTTGTTGCTAATGAGCAAGCCTGAGACAGCGATGGAAAGGAAAATCTCCATGAGATGATTTGAGGAAGAAACCTTTAGAGGAACAAAACTCAATAGGGAACCCATCCTAATCTGGGAACGACCGAGAGTGTGATTAATTTCTTCCTACAACTATATAGAAAGAGGAATTGCGTAGGAGCTGTTGAGCAACTTTTAAGTGAATTCATAGATTTAACAATTGTCTGTTTAATTCCTTCATATCTACTGCCATGGCTCCAAGTGGTTCACATTAAAAACCAGTATGTTGTTTTTTTTAAAAAAAAACAATATGCTCTTCAGGAAAGTGTTTTTTTGTGCAACCTTTTATACAGACACAAAAATCTATGAACTTGACATGCTTAAAATAGGGGTTTTCACCTTGTATCAATGTAATATTATAAGGCACATTGTGTTTTTGTCAGAAATATCGAATAAAAGCTTTTTTACATTATTTTATGGAAAATTATCTAAAATATGAAAAAGCCAATATGTTGATAAAAATATGATTAAAGCTTGTGATGGAATTTATTACAAAGAAGCTGTTTGTGAAGTTCTCACCTTCTGTGTGCAGGACTAGAAGTTGATTGTGACTAGAAATTGTTGTTATAAAATTGTTAGAGGGTCAGAATGAGCTGGAGACAAGTTGGCTCATAAACAATTCTAAGCTTCCTTGGTAAGGCTACGATTATCCTGATCAGGCTGTGCATCTAGCCCATGATTGAGGATGTTATACTTCCTCCAGTTTGCTGTGATTGATTCATGCTAATAAAATCTCAATGCAACGAATGATCAGGGCCCTTCCTCGCTCATGCTACATGAGGACCGTTGGGTTGTGAACCTCTTTACTCTTGCCCATGCCTGCCAGTTTGCTATTTTCTCAAAACTTCCACAACAAGCTGGCTTAGTCAGCAGGATTCCGTACTTGAGGGTCCGCTACGGGAACTCCCTTGGAAACCGTACGATTGGCTATGAGCGTGAGAGGACTCAGAAGTTCACTGTGAGCCGCCTCAATGCCGGAATCGGAACCATTGAACGCAATTAGATGTGGATTAAGTAATAAGTAAATTGTAAGAGTTTGACATAAAGAAAATGGTAGTTAAGATTACTACTACTAATAATAATAATTAGATTTTATGAAATTTGAATAAAAAAATTAATTACCATATTATAATAATAGTTAATTATATAACAGTAATAATAGTATAATTATAGTTAATAGTCTCAGTGTGGAAAGGGCTATGAGGACAGGATTTAGACCTGGATCTGTTGACAGGTTAGGGACTTGGATTTCCACCAGGTGCGTGGCCTAGGGAAAAAAGAAAAGAAAAACATGCACTAATCTGGGACAACAGATTTAAAAGAACATCTGATATCAAAACAAGTTAAAAGCATAGAAGAAAACAGAGTTGTGACCATACAGAACATTCCAAAGCCTAAAAAAAAGAAACAAGTAATGTAATTTGTAGGCATGTGTTCTTATTGCAGAATCTTTATAATTACTTATGAAATCCTTGAGGCTCCCTTGAATGCAATGGCTTATTGAAAGGGTCTGCAGGACCACAGTTCACTTAGTAGGTCATCTGAAGAAGAAAATGTGTATGTACTGTAAGAGTTGAAGCTAGCATTACAATCTACACCTAGATTACAAATTCCAGGTCCAAACAAATCATTCAATCAATGGAGGAAAAAAAGTATGAATTCAAAAGCTGTAGCAGTAGCTGGAAACGCAGTCAATGCATCGGGGTGACATTGTAGAATATAGTGAAATTACTCTATAGTTACAGATACAGTACCATTTCTTCTCCTTGAACAGAAAACAGCATATATGTCAGCAACCAGCGCAAAGGTTGAGAGATAATGTCTTACTTAAAATGTCAAATGTCATAAGGAAATGCTGTACATTACTAAACCTTGCAACCCTTCTTCTTCATGAACTGCTTGTACAGCCTTCAGAAACCAGAAAACAGGCAATAGCTACATAAGAGATGCAGTAGTCACACAATATGAAATAATGAACGCAGAATCAGTAGTAGGACACCTTTCTATTAGTCTAATAGAAGCAAGTAAATTGGCACAAGGCAAAAGTGTTACAATTTATACTGATAGCAGATATGCTTTTAGAGATTTTGGCACGTTGTGGAAACCTAGAACTTCTTAGGTAAATTAATCATGCACATTGGCCTGATTTCTGATCTCCTGGATGCAGTCCTATAAACAATATGCAAATATGAAGCACATACAGGGAAAACTGACTCCATTTCCAGGGTACTGCCACAGCGGATGCAGCGGCAGAAAGCTGCACATGTGTATTTTGAAAATGTATCCACCTACAGCTGACCTTCAGATCTTCAGGTACGTGGCACAGCAGAAGAAAAGTAGGATGTGTGATAAGAAATCTGGTTTGGTAGATTGTTTGGAATGACAAACCATTCTTGCGAGTTTCATTACTATAATAATTTGATTCAAGATTACTCCTTTTGACCATGCATCAAAAGGAGGGATGTAAAACAGTATGTCTAGGTTTTGGTACTCCAAGGGCTCCCAAAAATGTGTAAGATGCTGTGTTATTGTGCAACCTTGTCCTCCATTCTTTCACAAATCCATAAGCATGTGAAGGAGGCGCTGCCATGGCGATGTAAACAGATCTGCACGATCGTATGGGTGAAGGTGGAACCGTCTGGCCGTGGCTGGGAAGGTCCCAGGTACTACTGCCCACGCATACTGCAGTGAATGTTGCAGAGCGAGCGATGTGGATTCACGCTAGCCATTTTAAACGAGTCCCAGAGAATGGGGAAATACCAGCAAACCACAGGTGCTAAGAGGCGCAAGAAAGGACGTCAAGGGCACATGGTGACATGCTAATAACCTCTCCCATGAGCTCCAATTGACTCTCTATGCACTTAAAGTGCCGGAGTCAGGAGAAACCCTTGATACTGTATACAGTATAGGGTGAGATGATAGATTCCAATAGAATTATTTCATATACAAAAAGGTCTTAGAGACAAAACATTGAGGATTACTTATAGTTTTTTTTATTATAAAATAATTTACCTGTCTGCCAATTCCCGCTGGAAACAGGACTTGTATTTGGACTGGGATGGCATGGTTCCGGCGTGTTGCCCTCTCTAATACTGGACCCAATTCAGCACATAGATCCAAGAGCACAGCTCTAGGGAATCTAAATCGGCTTATTAGCCAGTCATCATCATGGGCCAGGAAATCATCATGGTCCCTGAAAACTCGTTCTCTCCTTATTCTGCCATTGGCGTAATCCTCCAACAGTACCAGCAGTGCCATCATGAAGCATTAGGCTAACAAAAATAACACTGTTGGATTTAATCTTCATGATAATGTGGATATAATGTATGAAATAGAGTGAAAATTAAATGTCATTAATTCTTATAATCGTTCTTCTCACATTTGTTTTCTACAATCTAACTTCAGTTCACGACCTCACCATCTGTGTCGCCAATTCCCTTTCTCTCCAGAGTGTGCGTACACATGGCTCAAAGTTTGCTTAAAGGTGCGCACATTCTCCCGTCAAGTTTGTTTTTTATAGATCACAACCTTTGCGTGGGAACTGGCGTACGTACGTTTCTAGCCCAGTTTTGTGCGTACGCAAGCTTTATAAATGAGGCCCCAGATTTGTGGAGTGCACGACTAATAGGGACAGATTCTCCCACCTGAGCTGTGGGTCTCTGCAGCTCCTATAAAGTTTCAATGGTCCTCTTAGCTGCTTCTCTGATTAAGCTCTCCTTGCACGGCCTGTCAGTTTAGGTAGACGGCTATGTCTTGGTAGGCTTGCAGTTGTGCCATACTCTTTCCATTTCCGGATGATATATTGTACAGTGCTCCGTGAGATGTTCAAGACATGGGATATTAATTTATAACCTAACCCTGCTTTAAACACTTCAACTAGCACTTCTTTCCCTATATTTTGTATTTATATAAAAAAAAAAAAAACAACTTTGAAACTTTTTCATTGTAACTTTGAACAACTTTCCGGTTAAGAAGCAGGTGAAAACCTGGCCAGCAGGAGCCACCTCTGCTCTTCAGGACTGCTTTGAGTGCACTGACTGGAATATCTTCAGGGAGTCTGCAACCAACGGTGACTCTGTCAACTTGGTGGAGTACGCATCATCAGTGACCAGTTACATCGGCAAGTGTATTGATGACGTGACCATCTCCAAGCCCATCACTACACGCTCCCACCAGAAGCCGTGGATGACTGCTAATGTGTGTGCTCTGCTGACTAGAGACCTAGCCTTCAGAACAGGGGACAGGGCGGCCCTAAGAACAGCAAGGGCCAGACTGTCCTGAGCCATCAGAGAGGCAAAGCACGCACACGCCCAGACAATCCATAGCCACTTCCAGGACAGCGGAGACACCCGGCGCATGTGGCAGGGCATACAGGCGATCACAAACTACAAGACAGCTTCACCTGCTTGTGATAGCGACGCCTCCCTCCCAGACGCGTTGAACAATTTCTGCGCTCGGTTTGAGGTACAGAACAACGTAACGCCAAGGAAGACCATCCCTCCCCCTGACGACCAGGTACTCTATCTGTACTGTCTATCCACGGCCGACGTGAGGAGATCTCTATGCAGAGTTAACCCACTGAAGGCTGCTGGACCAGACAACATTCCTGGCAGGGTGCTCAGAGAATGTGCAGAACAGCTAGCGGATGTCTTTACGGACATCTTCAACATTTCCCTGAGCAGCGCCGTTGTTCCTACGTGCCTCAAAACTACCACCATCGTTCCTGTCCCAAAGAAGTCTACAGTGTCCTGCCTCAATGACTATCGTCCCGTTGCACTCACACCTATAGTTATGAAGTGCTTCGAGAAGCTCATCATGAGGCACATCAAGACCCAGCTACCAACCTCACTGGACCCCCTACAGTTCGCGTATCGTCCAAACCGCTCCACAGACGATGCCATTGCCACAGCCCTCCACTTAGCCCTCACCCACCTGGACAATAAAGACACTTATGTACGAATGCTGTTCATAGACTTTAGTTCAGCATTCAATACAATCATCCCTCAGCACCTGATTGGGAAGCTGAGCCTGCTGGGACTAAACACCTCCCTCTGCAACTGGATCCTGGACTTCCTGACTGGGAGACCTCAGTCAGTCCGGATCAGGAACAGCAAATACAGGATATAGAACCTGATAAAGGTGTACGGAGAGGACCAACCTGCTGCAGCACAAATATCATCAAGGGGGACACCCCTGGCCAAGGCACTGGACGAGGCAATACTCCTAGTGGAGTTAGCCCTGATGATGAGAGGCGAGGCAAGACAGTGCACCTCATAGGCCTGAGCTAATGGCCTCCACCACCCAGTGCGCCAGGCGCTGCCCGGAAACCTGGAAACCTCTCCTGTTCCGCCGACTCATGGGGTGGGGGACAGTAGGCCCGCAGTATGACTGGACAGCCAGCCATCCTGGGCACCTTAGGGACATATCCTGCCCTGGGGGACAGAATAGCCTTGGACATGCCAGAGGAAAAATTCTAGGCAGGCGGAGGGCGATCGACAAGGCCTGCAAATCCCTCACTCTTTTGAGAAAGGCCAAGGCTAGGAGCAGAGCCAACTTCAGGGAGCAAACATTTCAGAGACTCCATGGGCTCAAAGTGGCTTTCAGCAGCCCCTCCAGGACCACAGTGAGGTCCCAGGAAGGAAAACGCGGTCTGCAGGAAGGCCTCAGCCGTCTGAAACCACGCAGAAGGCGAGAGACCAGAGGGTGCCTACCCAAGGAGGCCCCGAGGACAGGCTCATAGTTCGCAGCGATGGCAGCCACAAACACCTTTAAAGTAGATGGAGACAGGCCCAGAGAAAAACAAGACTGCAGGAACTCCAGCACTGTATCGACCAGGCAGTGAACTGGATCCTGACAGTGTTCATCGCACCAGAGGCGAAAAAGCCTCCACTTCAGAGCATATAGCTTCCTAGTGGAGGGAGCCCTAGCCTCTGAAACCTCCACTTCAGAGCGTATAGCTTCCTAGTGGAGGGAGCCCTAGCATTGAGTAGAGTTTTGGTCACCTCAGATGAGAGGCCTGCCTCTAGGAACTGGTCCCCCTCAGGGGCCAGACCTGAAGCTTCCACATCTTGGGGCAGGGGTACAGGATTGCCCCCTGTGCCTGAGAGAGGAGATCATCCCTGATGGGAACCTCCCATGAAGTGCCGTTCAGGAGGGAGGCTAGGACCATCAATCAACTCGAGAGGGCCAACAAGGGGCAACTAGGAGAAAGTTGACCTGGTCGTGGCACACTCTGGCTAGGACTTGCGGGAGCAGAGATACCGGGGGAAGGCGTACAGACGGAGCCTCGGCCACGTCCATACCAAGGCATCCAGGCCCAAAGGGGCCAGATGAGAGAGGAAAAGCCACGGCGGACAGTGGGTATACTCCTTGGAGGCGAACAGATACACTTCTGCCTGGCCAAAAATCTGCCAAATTCACTCCACCACGTGGGGGTGGAGACGTCACACCCCGGGCCTCAGCACCTGCCTTGACAGGAAGTCTGCCCTGGAATTAAAATCACTCTCAGTGAAAGGAACCTGGTCTCTGCCCAGAGCAGAATCTGCTGTGCCAACCTGAAAAGTGGGCACAAACGCAGACCGCCCTGATGATTGATATAGGGAACCACCACAGTGCTGTCTGTCTCTACTAAGACATGGCAGTCCCTGAGGTGTGGAAGAAAATGTTTCAATGCTAGAAACACAGCCCTCATCTCCAGGCAGTTTATGTGCCATGAAAGATAGAGGCCCTCCCATAGACCCTGGGCAGGATGGCCATCCAAGGCTGCTCCCCAGCCCGAAAGTGAGGCGTCCATCTGAAGAATTCTGCAACAGTGACACACCCCTAGAGTGGGACCCAAGGCCAGGAACCAGGGTCTTTTCCACATAAAAAGGGTACGAAGCCCATGGCGCGTAACCCTTATTACCCTGAGGGGATGTCTGTGAGGATGAAAGCCCGCACCCCTGAGCCAAAGCTGGAATGGCCTCAGGTGAGGCAGACCCAAAGGGATAACGTTGGCTGCTTCTGACATGAGGCCGAGCACCCTCTGCAGCCACACTAACCCTCCTTACTGCCCTGAGTGATCTAGGAGGGGGTTGGTTGCGGCTGGAAGATGACCCAGGCTGCTTGCCGCAACGAGGGAGAAACTCCCTGAATGCCGCCGACTGGCATTTTACCTGCCATTTTACGACAACAGTACTCACTGCGTCGCCAAACAAGCCCTGAGGTGACACCGGAGCGTCTAGGAGAGAGGACTTATACTTATCTTTAATATCAGTTAAGTTGAGCCACAGGTGCCTCTCTGTGGCAACCAGTGCAGCCATTCCACAGCCTATAGAGCGGGCCGTCTGTTTTGTGGCACGGTGTGCAAAGTCAGTGGCTCGGTGGAGCTCAGATACCACCTGAGGTCTTAACCCCTGGCCACCGTCGAGCTCTGTCAGCAGGTCAGCCTGGTAGGCCTGCAAAACTGCCATGGAGTGCAGGGCCGCACCTGCTCGGCCTGCTGCCGTGTAGGGCTTACCAACAAGGGCTGAAGTAGTCCTACAAGACTTGGATGGAAGGTAGGTTTCCTCCACGCGGGCGATATGTAGGTGAGAGATAGCCCGTAAGAGTCTCTTCAATCCCAGGCATCACCCCATACCCATGGAATTCAAGCCCTATAATGGCTGAATAGTCAGATATGGCAGGAGAAAAAATACGCGCTGAAAATGCATTTCTCCAAGACCTCGACACCTCAGCATGGAGCTCTGGGAAAAACGGCAGCCGCCTGCGTGAGGGTGGCCTGCGGCCTGAAGTTAGAAAGCGGTCGTTTATGCCCTCTTCAAACCAATCTGATTTTAACCTAGACACAGCGAATGCCAAATGCGGCATGCTATCTTCTGGTTCAGGAGAAATCGCAGTGCGAGCTCCCGAAACTGAAACCGAGCGAACAGAGTCAGGGGAGAGGGCAAGAGAAAAAAAAATACCAGTCTCTTGCTCCGCTTCCACTAACTCAACCTCTCTTAAAATGCTTAGATTGCAACATATTATTGTTTTTCTCACCTAGCTTTCCCTAAAATATATATTTTTCTCTCCCTGCACTAGACAGACAGGACAAACAATTGACACCCGTACACAGAGGGCTTCCTGAAGACAAAGAAGCTGGAGCAATGTGACGTAGATGCCCTTATATGGACTTACTGGCACGTAATCACTTCGTCACGTGTCCTTCCCGAGCCATTAAATTGGTGTGTTTGCACACAGAGCTTCAGACACAACTTCCTCACAGAAGCTTTCCCATAGCGTCAGCCCTGATGCAGCGTCGAGTTCCCTCGAAAAGGAACTGGGAGTTGTCAGCATTACAATGGAAATCAATCACATGGATTTTAATGATGTTTCCCAAGAGAAGCATGTATACTAAGAAAAGCAGAGGTCCTAAAACTGATCCTTTTGTGACCCCATATTTCACAGGCATTAAACTGGATAGTTCTCCAGTTAAATCTACAAAACGGTATCGATCAAACAGGCAGGACCTAAACCATCTTAATGCCTGTCCTTGAAAACCCGTGTGATTTTATAAGCCGTCTAGTAGAACGTCACGAGCTATAGTGTTGAATGCATCACTAAGATAACTTATTTATTTAACATAACTTTGAATAACTTATTTTCATATTTTTGTGATATTTCAAGTCATTTGTGACATTGTTTCTGTGCTATGATGGGTCCTGAAACCTGACTGAAACTCTTCAAAGATATTGTTCACCTGTAAGAAGGAGCATAACTGAACAGACACAACCTTTCCTAATATGTTGTACATAAACAGCAGGTTAGAAATGGGCCTGTCATTTGATAGTTCATTAGGATTTAGTTTAGGTATTAAGAGGCTTAATAACTGCCAACGTGAGGGGTTTGGGGATGTGACCTAAAGTTAACAAGGAGGTAATAATATTGAACTAGAGGTTCTCCAGCTGTATGTAACTCTTCTTTTGGTAGATTGTCTGGAATGGGATCTAACAAACACTAAAATATCTGTAGTGATAAGTTTATATAGCGCTTCCTGTCCAATACTTAAAGCCTTGCAGTTGGACTTGTGGAACTTTAGGCATGCTGCCATATGATTGGCTGATTAGATATTGTCATGAATGTTTAGGTGTACAGGTGTTGTATATTTATAATCACACCCTCTAGTGTCACCCATATGAGGATGGGTTCCCCTTTGAGTCTGGTTCCTCTCAAGGTTTCTTCCTTTACCAATCTAAGGGAGTTTTTCCTTGCCACTGCTGCCTGAGTCACCTCAGACTTGCTCATTGGGGATAAATACATATACATACATACATACATACACTCTGTGAACTATATATATTTTGAATTTTTATTATATTAATTCTCTATATTACTCCTTATGTTTATCTTCTGTTCTATGTTTATGTTCTGTAAAGCTGCTTTGAGACAATGTCCATTGTAAAAAGCGCTATACAAATAAACTTGAATTGAATTGAATTGTTCCTATTGAAGTGGACAGTGAGTGTATTAACACACTTGTAAAATCTTCATTTTCTTAATTGCACAGAGTTGTGTTTTTGCCAAATAATTTTATTTCCACACTACATCACTTTCACACTTATACACTGAACATTTTGACTAATCCCATGTACAGGTAAAGCTGCGGGATACAAAATCAACAGGAAAACTGCATTATTTAAATCATTACTCATGATACTTCCTATGAGATTTTCATGGAACATCTTTATTGCAAAGGTCCGTCCCACAGCATGCAACTGGAGATTTGTTAGATTTCTTCATCTCCACACACTGAGCCTGTGTTAAGCATTTCTTGACAACAAATAAATCTGAGGGACAGAAGAAAGATATAAGTAGACATTCTCTAGCAAACCAGTTCAAAAATCATTAATGTCATTAAAACATTTGAAAAAGCTAGGAGACTTTTATTTTCAAATAGTTAAATAGTTCTCACATGCACACACACACACACCTATTACAGAGAACCTGATGAACGTTGAACGTTAACAGGTCTGGCAAAAAAAAAACAATAAAATCTTTCAGTGTAACATTAGACGTACCAACGCGGGTAAACACCTTTGTGGCAACACAGGTGTCTTGACCACTCGTACAGGTTTCAATAGAACATTTTCCATCAGGAGTACACTTGTGACATTTAAGGGCAGAACCTGTGGAGACCAGACACGATAAAGGTTTTAGAGATACAATGTTTATCCCTGCTAAAAAACCAGCATTGCTGGTCCAGCAAAAGGTAGGTTTTGCATGCTGGGACCAGCTTGGGATGGTGGTATGTTGGTCCAGCATTAGGTGCTGGTTGCTGGTGTGCTGGCCGACCAGCCTGGGATGCTGGTGTGCTGGTCAACATATGTTGTCTTTTGGATGCAAGTATAATACCAGCAAGACCACAACAAAACCCATTTGTTACATATCACATTTCTTAGTGCATATTCATAGTTAAATAAAGACCAAGACAATTTTCTAGAGAATTGCAATTCACTTTTTAATACAGAAAAACATTCTGGATATTCCTATCATTTACATGGGTTTCTATACATATATATGTAAAAGTTTGTTTAAAATATTTATTGAAGAATGACATTTGCCATCACACTGTAATATACACACGTGCGCAAATAATGTTACACAATATAACCTTTACAACACAAATTTTTGGTCTTAGCTTCCGCACTCTCTTTTAGCGAGTAACAAGTAGTATGTGGTGGATGACCATGTTTTTTTAAGAGGTGCTACCCGGAGTCGTTTGCCTTTAGACAACTCCTGCTTTATGTCTTCTTTATTCTCTGAAAAATTATAGAAACAAAATAAGAAACAAAACTATATATCACTCATTTGTTTATATTGTGAACTAGTTACGATAAAACAGCTACTGCTTAAGTTACATACCTTTAAGCATTTGTATTTGTGCCCTGAAGAAGTCTTGCTGCCATCGTACCCAATAAACCTGAGTTTGGTCAAACATGTCATAGTTAAAGTCTTTAATTTCGCTAGTTCGCCGTGCAGCCGTCATCCAGGTACCTCACGTATGCAAACATTCTTATTCCCAATGATCAGCAGATTCGTCGTGTAGAAGCAGAAGCTTTTTATTTACCCAAAAACAAAATCCTAATTACGGTGGGAAAAACATGATGATCTTGAACACGTGCACTTGTACTAATTTCGATAAACACTGTAAGGTATATAATGTAGTCAAAAACATTGCGAGATATATTTTTGGAAAGTGCAGGAACTACATTCACCTTCGTGAACATAGTTGCTTTAAAGGCATAGCAACGCTGATGCTGGGTAATATCTGTTCACATTACCGCTTTACTAAAAAAACAGACAAACAACTTTACTTCTTAATTGAGACAAATGGATTATATATATATATATATCTTTCAAAAACCATCATTCTGTATGATTTATATGCTGCTTCCCTCATGGAGCCCGGGAACTCAACATTTGTTGGTATTACTATATTTAATTTGTGGAGACACTTTAATCTCTAATGACCGATTTTTAAATGTTTTTATTCTTTGTTATTCAAAGCTCTTTGAGCTTTGTTATTTCAGTTCTTTATTCAAAAGAGGGAGCAAAAGAAATAACACACTTATAATTAAATATATTACAATATATTGTGTTTCAATCTTATATTAATGTGTTACATAGAAACATACACAAGCAAAAATAAAGGTTGTTCCCATAAAGCTCATTCCAGAAAGATCATACTGGTTAACCAGCTACACCAGCCCCGTTTTGCTTGATAACACCATGACTATGCTGGCCACCCATCTATACCAGCAATATACCAGCACTGACCAGCATTATACCAGCACTATACCAGCATGAACCAGTAAAAACCAGCCTGGACTAGCATGGAATTCATGCTGGTTTATGCTGGATTTTTCAGCAGGGATTTTACTGAAAAATGTAGTAAAGGTTTTCTAGATTTTTAAACTAACATTTTTTCCTAACTCTGAGACCTGTTGAAGTTTTAGTTTGAACCATTTTCAGAGTCAAGACAATAGGCTTTGACTTTAAATGAATTTGAAGCTCAGGTCACTCACCACTGGTCGGCAGAAGGGCAAGAGCCAGAGTCACAAGCAGTATTTTCATGATTCTGAAATTATTTCAGCAGCTCCATCAGATGGAAAACTGTGAAAGCTTTGCTAATGTTGCTCATTAGCTTTATATTGTTTTATTTAAGAAAAACTAAAAACACATTCTGTCATAACCAATGCAAATGCACGCCAGAAGAACTTACCTTGAGCGTTACACACTACAGTATGAAATTAGTCTCTGAGCTTGAACTGTCCACCTGTTCTAAATCCCACAGGTTCATAGGAAATAGGAACATGTAAATATTTCAAAATCTACATATTTGTTCAGAAATGTGTGCACGCTGAAGATTAGCCTAAGAATATGTAGATAAAACAGAGCTAATCGTGACTGTACTTGTCTTTGAATGCTCCCAAAGTCCTAGTCAGGAGTTTCTTTAATGTTCATTTTTCATTTCACATCTATTCAATTTGAATTGTGTAGCACTTTTAACACTGGACATTGTCAGGAATCAGCTTTATAGAAAGAATTTAAGCAGATTTAAAATTCCAAATGAGCAAGCTAGAGGTGTTGATGGCAAGGAAAGGCTCCTAACTGAAGATCCATAACAAGCACCTAGTATTGCATTAGAATATACCAGTTTGGAGCTCATAAATGCATGAACTAGATTCTCAGCATCAGAAACAGATAGGATGTTTTAAAGCTTAGCAATATTTCTAAGGAGGAAGAGGCTGTCTTTGTAATATGGACAAAGGAATATTCAAAGGACGAGTTGCTATCTAATATAAGACCCAGGTCTTTCAGTGTCGAGCCAATGATAACAGCACATCCCTCTAAATGCAAGTTGAATTGTGAAAGCTGTGTATGGTTTTTGGACCAATAAGTAATATCCCTGTAATAGATCATCTGATCTTTTTTATCTTTAACACACAGTTAACCTAGACAACTTATGTATCTCATCTGGTTTTGATGGGATATATAACTGGGAGTCGTCAGCATTACAATGGAAATCAATCACATGGATTTTAATGATGTTTCCCAAGAGAAGCATGTATACTAAGAAAAGCAGAGGTCCTAAAACTGATCCTTTTGTGACCCCATATTTCACAGGCATTCAACTGGATAGTTCTCCAGTTAAATCTACAAAACGGTATCGATCAGACAGGCCGGACCTAAACCATCTTAATGCCTGTTCTTGAAAACTACACCAGGTTACATATGTAACCCGGTTCCCTGAGAAGGGAACAAGACGCTGCGTCAGTGCTGATGTTATGGGAACGCTTCTGTGAGGAAATTGTGTCTGAAGCTCTGTGTGTACACACGCCATTTTAATGGCTCGGGAAGGACACATGACGGAGTCATTACGCGCCAGCAAGTCCATATAAGGGCATCTACGTCACACTACTCCAACTTCTATTTGTCTGAAGGAAGCGCGAGAGGATGCCCAGGGCGTGGTCAGCGACGCAGAGTCTCGTTCCCTTCTCATTGAACCAGGTTACATACGTAACCTGGTGTAGTTCCCTTTCAAGGGAACTCGACGCTGCATCAGTGCTGACGCTATGGGAACGCCAATACCCACGTCGCCACACACCGGTTGATGACTGTGCCAGAGGCCATGAGAGAGCACGAGCAGACTGGGAACAGACCATCATGCCAGATGCCAGACCATCATGGCTGGAATGGGATCTAACAAACACTGAAATATCTGTAGTGATAAGTTTATATAGCGCTTCCTGTCCTATACTTAAAGCCTTGCAGTTGGACTTGTGAAACTTTAGGCATAATTTTTTGTGCATTGTGCTGCTGCCATATGATTGGCTGATTAGATATCTTCATGAATGTTTAGGTGTACAGCTGTTCCTATTGAAGTGGACAGTGAGTGTATTAACACATTTGTAAAATCTTCATTTTCTTAATTGCACAGAGTTGTGTTTTTGCCAAAATAATTTTTTTCCACACTACATCACCTTCACACATATACACTGAACATTTTGACTAATCCCATGTACAGGTAAAGCAGCGGGATACAAAATCAACAGGAAAAACTGCATTAATGTAAATCATTAATCATGATACTTCCTATGAGATTTTCATGGAACATCTTTATTGCAAAGGTCCGTCCCACAGCATGCAACTGGAGATTTGTTAGATTTCTTCATCTCCACACACTGAGCCTGTGTTAAGCATTTCTTGACAACAAATAAATCTGAGGGAGAGAAGAAAGATATAAGTAGACATTCTCTAGCAAACCAGTTCAAAAATCATTAATGTCATTAAAACATTTGAAAAAGCTGGGAGACTTTTATTTTTAAATAGTTTCTCACATGCACACACACAAACATACACAAACACACACACACCTATTACAGAGAACCTGATGATATGTTGAACGTTAACAGGTCTGGCAAAAAAGAAAACAAGAAAATCTTTCGGTGTAACATTAGACGTACCAACGCGGGTAAACACCTTTGTGGCAACACAGGTGTCTTGACCATTGGTACAGGTTTCAATAGAACATTTTCCATTAAGAATACACTTGTGACATTTAAGGGCAGAACCTGTGGATACCAGACACGATAAAGGTTTTAGAGATACAATGTTAATTTTACTGAAAAATGTAGTAAATGTTTTCTAGATTTTTAAACTAACATTTTTTCCTAACTCTGAGACCTGTTGAAGTTTTAGTTTGAACCATTTTCAGAGTCAAGACAATAGGCTTTGACTTTAAATGAATTTGAAGCTCAGGTCACTCACCACTGGTCAGCAGAAGGGCAAGAGCCAGAGTCACAAGCAGCATTTTCATGATTCTGAAATTATTTCAGCAGCTCCATCAGATGGAAAACTGTGAAAGCTTTGCTAATGTTGCTCATACTTAGCTTTATATTGTTTTATTTAAGAAAAACTAAAAACACATTCTGTCATAACCAATGCAAATGCACGCCAGAAGAACTTACCTTGAGCGTTACACACTACAGTATGAAATTAGTCTCTGAGCTTGAACTGTCCACCTGTTCTAAATCCCACAGGTTCATCATTCCTCTTTTAAATAAGTCTCTTGGTCAGGTTCCCACCCTCCTGGTCACATGCTTCTCTAGTCCTGTGATTTCTAATATTTATTCTTCCTAATTGTTAAGTTTAGCATGGGGTGGTGTACCTGAGGGGGCAAAGTGTTAAATAAATGTTAGAAATAGGAACATGTAAATATTTCAAAATCTACATATTTGTTCAGAAATGTGTGCACGCTGAAGATTAGCCTAAGAATATGTAGATAAAACAGAGCTAATCGTGACTGTACTTGTCTTTGAATGCTCCCAAAGTCCTAGTCAGGAGTTTCTTTAATGTTCATTTTTCATTTCACATCTATTCAATTTGAATTGTGTAGCACTTTTAACACTGGACATTGTCAGGAATCAGCTTTATAGAAAGAATTTAAGCAGATTTAAAATTCCAAATGAGCAAGCTAGAGGTGTTGATGGCAAGGAAAGGCTCCTAACTGAAGATCCATAACAAGCACCTAGTATTGCATTAGAATATACCAGTTTGGAGCTCATAAATGCATGAACTAGATTCTCAGCATCAGAAACAGATAGGATGTTTCAAAGCTTAGCAATATTTCTAAGGAGGAAGAGGCTGTCTTTGTAATACAGACAAAGGGATATTTAAAGGACGAGTTGCTATCTACTGTAATATAAGACCCAGGTCTTTCAGTGTCGAGCCAATGATAACAGTACATCCCTCTAAATGCAAGTTGAATTGTGAAAGCTGTGTATGGTTTTTGGACCGATAAGTAATATCCCTGTCATAGATCATCCGATCTTTTTTATCTTTAACACACAGTTAACCTAGACAACTTATGTATCTCATCTGGTTTTGATGGGATATATAACTGGGAGTCGTCAGCATTACAATGGAAATCAATCACATGGATTTTAATGATGTTTCCCAAGAGAAGCATGTATACTAAGAAAAGCAGAGGTCCTAAAACTGATCCTTTTGTGACCCCATATTTCACAGGCATTCAACTGGATAGTTCTCCAGTTAAATCTACAAAACGGTATCGATCAGACAGGCTGGACCTAAACCATCTTAATGCCTGTTCTTGAAAACTACACCAGGTTACATATGTAACCCGGTTCCCTGAGAAGGGAACAAGACGCTGCGTCAGTGCTGATGTTATGGGAACGCTTCTGTGAGGAAATTGTGTCTGAAGCTCTGTGTGTACACACGCCATTTTAATGGCTCGGGAAGGACACATGACGGAGTCATTACGCGCCAGCAAGTCCATATAAGGGCATCTACGTCACACTACTCCAACTTCTATTTGTCTGAAGGAAGCGCGAGAGGATGCCCATGGCGTGGTCAGCGACGCAGAGTCTCGTTCCCTTCTCATACGTAACCTGGTGTAGTTCCCTTTTAAGGGAACTCGACGCTGCATCAGTGCTGACACTATGGGAACGCCAATACCCACGTCGCCACACGCCGGTTGATGACTGTGCCAGAGGCCGTGAGAGTGCACGAGCAGACTGGGAACAGACCATCAAGGCCTTGCAGGACCTGGGACCCTGTAGTGGGGTCCAAGACCAGGTTATAGAACCAGATAAAGGTGTGCGGAGAGGACCAACATGCCGAAACACAAAAACCTTCAAAGGGAACACCCCTGGCCAAGGCACTGGACGAGGCAATACCCCTAGTGAAGTTAGCCCTGATGCCGAGAGGCGAGGAAAGACCGCGCACCTCATAGGCCTGAGCTAATGGCCTCCACTACCCAGTATGCCAGGCACTGCTTGGAAACCGGATTACCCTTATTCCGGCCCAAGACAGACAAAAAGGGCGGAGGAGATACTCCACAAGCTAGAACATGTCCTCAAGGCCCTCAGTGGGCAAAGCAAATGCAGCCTCTCCTGTTCCGCCGACTCATGGGGCAGGGGACAGTAGGCCCACAGTATGACTGGACAGCCAGCCATCCTGGGCACCTTAGGGACATATCCTGCCCCAGGGTGCAGAAAAACCTCGGACATGCCAGGGGGAAATTTCTAAGCAGACGGTGGGGCGATCAACAAGGCCTGCAAATCCCCCACTCTCTTGAGAGAGGCCAAGGCTAGGAGCAGAGCCAACTTCAGGGTCAGAAACTTCTCAGAGGCTGACTCCATGGGCTCAATGGGGGCTTCCAGCAGCCCCTCCAGGACCACAGAGAGGTCCCAGGAAGAAAGGCGCGGTCTGCAGGAAGGCCTCAGCCACCTGACACCACGCAGAAAGCGAGAGACCAGAGGGTGCCTACCCTGAATCCTGACAGTGTTCATCGCACCAGAGGTGAAAAAGCCTCCACTTCAGAGCATATAGCTTCCTAGTGGAGGGAGCCCTAGCATTCAGTAGAGTTTTGGTCACCTCAGATGAGAGGCCTGCCTCTAGGAAATGGTCCCCCTCAGGGGCCAGACCCGAAGCTTCCACATCTTGGGGCGGGGGTGTAGGATTGCACCCTGCACCTGAGAGAGGAGATCCTCCCTGACGGGAACCTCGCTGGAGTGCTGTTCAGGAGGGAGGCTAGGGCCGTGAACCAACTCAAGAGGGCCAACGAGGGGCAACTTGGAGTAGGTTGACCCGGTCGTGGCGCACTCTGGATAGGGCTTGTGGGAGCAGAGCTACTGGGGAGAAGGTGC
This sequence comes from Tachysurus vachellii, assembly GCF_030014155.1. Taxonomy (NCBI): domain Eukaryota; kingdom Metazoa; phylum Chordata; class Actinopteri; order Siluriformes; family Bagridae; genus Tachysurus; species Tachysurus vachellii. The sequence continues at coordinate 11,420,969 of NC_083460.1, forward strand.
ACTGACGGAGCCTTGGCCACGTCCATGCCAATTTCGCTCCACCATGTGGGGGTGGAGATGTCACTCCCCGGGCCTCAGCACCTGCCTCAACAGGAAGTCTGCCTCCCAATTTACATGCCCTGGGATGAGAATTGCTCTCAGCGAGAGGAACCTGGTCTCTGCCAAGAGCAGAATCTGCTGTGCCAACCTAAAATGGGGGCACAAATGCAGACCGCCTTGATGATTGATATGGGGAACCACCGCGGTGCTGTCTGTCTGTACTAAGACATGGCAGCCCCTGAGGCATGGAAGAAAGTGTTAGAAACACAGCCCTCGTCTCCAGGCAGTTTATGTGCCATGAGAGATAGGGGCCGTCCCGTAGACCCTGGGCAGGACGGCCATCCTAGGCCATTCCCCAGTCCGAAATCTGGGACACGATAACCTTGAGCGTGAGCATCTTGAACCTGTAAGTCTTCAGAGTACAGTTCAGAGTCTGCAGGTCCAAAATCGGACGCAGCCCCCCGTCCCTCTTGGGAACAATGAAATATCGGCTGTAAAGCTGGAGTCCCGCCCTGGGAGGGGAATATGCTCTATGGCCCCTTTCCTAAGGAGTGAGAGAAGTTCCTCTTGGAGGAACACCGCCTGGTGTCTGCCAACAATCATGGGCAGCACACCCTGGAAGCGTGGAGGACGGGAGGAGAACTGGATCCTGTAGCCTTTTTCTACGGTATCCAGGACCCACTGAGACACCCCTGGCAGAAGTTTCCATGCTGCCTGGCTGTCTGACAGTGGTGTCAACCTCACGCAGACCTCCCGGGTGCCCTGAAACTGGCAGGTGCCAACCCAGGGAGATCCGTGCAAGGAAGAGGAGAAGGCACAGACCCCACTGCTCCCTGAAAAGCCGGAGGGGGTGGGGCAGGCAGTAGGGGAGCCTGAACGCAGCCAACTGGCATTTTACCTCCTGGTGCCTGTCGATGACAGTAATCACTGCATCACAGTACAAGCCCTGAGGTGACACCGGGGCGTCCAGGAGAGAGGATATATCCTCATCTTTAATATTAGTTAAATTGAGCCACAGGTCCCTCTCCATGGCAACCAGCGCAGCCATTGCACAGCCTATGGAGCGGGCCGTCTGCTTTGTGGCACGGAGCACAAAGTCAGTGGCTCGGTGGAGCTCAGATACCACCTGAAGGCAGGTTTCCTCCGTGCTGGTGATGTAGGTGAGAGATAGCTCGTAAGCGTCTCTTCAATCCCAGGCATCACCTAATACCATGGCTTTCAAGCCCTATAGTGGCTGAATAGTCAGACATAGCAGGAGAAATAATACGCCCTGAAAATGGAATTCTTCAAGACCTCGACACCTCGGCATGCAGGTCTGGGAAAAACGGCAGCCGTCCATGTGAAGGTGGCCTGCAGCCTGAAGTCAGAAAGCAGTCATCTAGCTTATAACGGATGACAATTATTTCCTCTTCAGGGCAATCTAATTTTAGCCTAGACACAGCGCGTGTCACCGCCTCGAGGAGCTCCTCGAACGCAGCTGATAGTGTTGGCTATTCAGAGGGGGAAGCCCCTCCCTGCCCACATCGAGCTCCTCATTCCCGATGCGGAAAGCAGCATGCTCACTTGCGAGTTGGGAGAAGTCACAGCGCGAGCTCCTGAAACCGAAACCAAGCGAACGGAGTTAGAGGAGAGGGAAAGAGAAAGGGAAAAACCCGCGTCTTGCTCTATTTCCGCTAACTCAACATGTGAAAATACAGCCAGACGAGATCGTACACAGAGGGAATCCATCACATTGCACACAGCCGGCTGTTCAGAGGGGGAAGCCCCTCCCCGCCCACATCGAGCTCCTCAGAGCCCGACGCAGAGCAGCATGCTCTCTTCGGGGTTGGTAGAAATCGCAGTGCGAGCTCTCGAAACCGAAATCGAGCAAACAGAGTTAGGGGAGAGGGAAAGAGAAAGGGAAAAACCCGTCTCTTGCTCCATATCCGCTAACTCAACCTGCGAACCCTGTGATCGAAGCCGCCGTGCCACCTCGGCGGGCGCGGGACCCGAACAGCGAGGCGCAGCCGAAACTGAAAAATACAGCCAGGCAGAATAGGAGAGTAAGCAGAGGGATCCCTCACATTGCACGCAGCCGGCTCCCTCAAGAGCCGACCGGGCATGCGCCTCTCCCAAACAAACAATGCAAAGAGAGTGCGTGTCGTCCCCTGTGATAAAGCGGGGGCACGGATGCACGCATCTCTTAAAGTGCTTAGTTTGCAACATATTATTTTTCCTCGCCTAGCTTTCCCTAAAATATATATTTTTCTCTCCCTGCACTAGACAGACATGACAAACAATTGACACACATACACAGAGCGCTTCCTGAAGACAAAGAAGCTGGAGTAGTGTGATGTAGATGCCCTTATATGGACTTGCTGGCGCGTAACCACTCTGTCACGTGTCCTTCCTGAGCCATTAAAATGGCGTGTTTGCACACAGAGCTTCAGACACAACTTCCTCACAGAAGCGTTCCCATAGCGTCAGCACTGACGCACCGTCGATTTCCCTCGAAAGGGAACCCGTGTAATTTTATAAGCCGTCTAGTAGAATGTCACGAGCTATAGTGTTGAATGCATCACTAAGATAAAGTAGAACTTATTTTCAGGTGCACTCTTGGTCCCAAGGCTAAGAACAAGTCATTTTGACATTGGTTCTGTGCTATGATGGGTCCTGAAACCTGACTGGAACTCTTCAAAGATATTGTTCTCCTGTAAGAAGGAGCATAACTGAACAGACACAACCTTTCCTAATATGTTGTACATAAACAGCAGGTTAGAAATAGGCCTGTAATTTGATAGTTCATTAGGATCTAGTTTAGGTTTCTTAATAAGAGGCTTAATAACAACCAACATGAGGGGTTTAGGGATGGGACCTAAAGTTAACAAGGAGTTAATAATATTGAACCAGAGGTTCTCCAGCTGTATGTAACTCTTCTTTTGGTTGATTGGCTGGAATGGGATCTAACAAACACTGAAATATCTGTAGTGATAAGTTTATATAGCGCTTCCTGTCCTATACTTAAAGCCTTGCAGTTGGACTTGTGAAACTTTAGGCATAATTTTTTGTGCATTGTGCTGCTGCCATATGATTGGCTGATTAGATATCTTCATGAATGTTTAGGTGTACAGCTGTTCCTATTGAAGTGGACAGTGAGTGTATTAACACATTTGTAAAATCTTCATTTTCTTAATTGCACAGAGTTTTGTTTTTGCCAAAATAATTTTATTTCCACACTACATCACCTTCACACTTATACACTGAACATTTTGACTAATCCCATGTACAGGTAAAGCAGCGGGATACAAAATCAACAGGAAAAACTGCATTAATGTAAATCATTAATCATGATACTTCCTATGAGATTTTCATGGAACATCTTTATTGCAAAGGTCCGTCCCACAGCATGCAACTGGAGATTTGTTAGATTTCTTCATCTCCACACACTGAGCCTGTGTTAAGCATTTCTTGACAACAAATAAATCTGAGGGAGAGGAATAAATCCTCAATAAATCTGAGGGAGACACACATACACACACACACACACACACACACACACACAGACATACACACACACACCTATTACAGAGAACCTGATGGTATGTTGAACGTTAACAGGTCTGGCAAAAAAAGAAAACAATAAAATCTTTCGGTGTAACATTAGACGTACCAACGCGGGTAAACGCCTTTGTGGCAACGCAGGTGTCTTGACCATTGGTACAGGTTTCAATAGAACATTTTCCATCAGGAGTACACTTGTGACATTTAAGGGCAGAACCTGTGGATACCAGACACAATAAAGGTTTTAGAGATACAATGTTTATTTTACTGAAAAATGTAGTAAATTTTTTCTAGAATTTTAAACTAACATTTTTTCCTAACTTCAAGATCGTTGAAGTTTTAGTTTGAACCATTTTCAGAGTCAAGACAATAGGCCTTGACTTTAAATGAATTTGAAGCTCAGGTCACTCACCACTGGTCAGCAGAAGGGCAAGAGCCAGAGTCACAAGCAGCATCTTCATGATTCTGAAATTTATTTCAGCAGCTCCATCAGATGGAAAACTGTGAACGCTTTGCTAATGTTGCTCATACCTAGCTTCATATTGTTTTTTTTAAGAAAAACTAAAAACACATTCTGTCATAACCAGTGCAAATGCACACCAGAAGAACTTACCTTGAGCGTTACACACTACAGTATGAAATTAGTCTCTGAGCTTGAACTGTGCAACTGGTCTAAATCCCACAGTTTCGTCATTCCCCTTTTAAATAAGCCTCTTGGTCAGGTTCCCACCCTCCTGGTCACATGCTTCTCTAGTCCTGTGATTTCTAATATTTATTCTTCCTAATTGTTAAGTTTAGCATGCGGTGGTGTACCTGAGGGGGCAAAGTGTTAAATAAATGTTAGAAATAGGAACATGTAAATATTTCAAAATCTACATATTTGTTCAGAAATGTGTGCACGCTGAAGATTAGCCTAAGAATATGTAGATAAAACAGAGCTAATCATGACTGTACTTGTCTTTGAATGCACACCTATTGAAAGTACGACATGCAGTGAAATGCTTTTTGCAACTGTAGAATTAAAAAAAGGAATGCAATTTATGATAAAAAAAAATAAACCAAAACCAAAAGGAGATAAATAAATAAAAAACTATGAACTATATAAAAACTATATTAAAAAAACTATATAAAGTATGAAAATATATAAAATATGAAAATATAAGTGGAGAAATTGAAATAATGTATATACGTATGCATAAATATACATATTCAGAAATGTGTATGGTTTTTTTTAAAGATTGTCATTAAAGTGTCCAGGTGCAGTATGGTGTGTAAATAGTGTATAAAGTGTACAAAGTGGCACTGTGCTGTGCAAGTCTAGAGTTAAAGTGACAGTGACAGTCCAGAGTTAAAGTGTAAGTGCAAAAAAAGGTGTGCATAAAAACAGTGAAGATGGAGGGAGAGGTCCAGTACTAGATCCTGGGTGTTTCCTGATTTAGACTCTGAATGGCCTGTGGGAAGAAGCTTCTCCTCATTCTCTCTGTGTTTGCTTTCAGGGAGCGGAAGCATTTCCTTGAACGCAACAAAGAAAAGAGTCCATTATTAGGATGACTGAGCTCTTTTACAATCTTCCTGGCTCTGGTCCGGCACCGCGTGCTGTAGATGTCCTGCAGGTCAAGGAGCTCGGTGTGGATGGTACGTTCAGCTGACCGCACCACCCTCTGGAGGGCTTGCCTGTCCTGCATGGTGCTGTTCCCGAACCAGAAAGTGATGCTACCCGTCAGGACACTCTCAATGGTGCAGTTGTAGAAAGTCTTTAGCACCTGAGAGGGTAGTCTGAAGTCCCTTAAGCGTCTCAGGTGGTACAGATGCTGCCGGGCCTTCTTCACCAGGGTGTTGATCCAAGATGGCAGCGCGAGTACATCGCGAGGCTCAGGGTCTCTCCAGAATCTGCAAATTTGCGGCATTTTTGTTGCTTATTTCAGGTCTGTTCGTGCAGAACAGCTGTGCCTATACATCATACACCCGACATGAGCTTTTGGATATTGGTTTGCGACTTCCCAAAAGTTTTATTGACAACCTTCAACTCCTTCCTGAGATCACCAGAACACCCGAGGCTGCTCACTCTACCCGGCGGGGTGCAAGTGCTCGCAGGCGGCGTCAAGACCGTAGACAAAGGCGGGGGAAGCGTGGTGGAGTGAAAGCTAAGCTAAAGCTAACACCACACCGGCTCTCTTTGCCCAGCATCTTCCTCGCCAATGTTAGGTCACTGGTGAACAAAATGGAGGAGATTCGACCCAGCATCACTCACAGCATGAAACTGTTGAACTGTAATGTGATGATCTTCATGGAAACATGGCTGCACAGCGGCATTCCAGACAACGCTATTGAGCTAGCGGGATGACACACACTCCAGGCGGATAGGACATTAGATGGCTCTGGTAAGACCAGAGGCGGTGGATTGTGCATTTATGTTAACAAAGCTTGGTGCACGAACTCTGTCCACTAACGAGCACTAACTTCCACCATTTTAAAAGCAGCTTACATTCCCCCCGATGCTGATGCCAAGCTTGCTATGAAAGAACTTTATGTGGCCATCAGTAAACAACAAACTGTTCATCCGGAAGCTGCGTTTATTGTTGCGGGAGATTTTAATCACTCAAACTTAAAGGCGGTGCTCCCGAAATTTCACCAGCATGTTTCCTGTCACACCAGAGGGAACAAAACCTTAGACCATGTATACACAAACATGGCTGGAGCTTACGTTGTGACCCCCCTCCACCACCTAGTACAGTTAGATCACCTTTCTTTGTTCCTCACCCCCAAATATGCACCCCTCATCAATCAAGTGAAGCCATCAGTGAGAACCATCAAGGTCTGGCTCGCAGAAGCAAATTTCATACTCAAGGAAAAGTTTCTACACACAGATTGGAGTACATTTGCTTCTCAGACCACAAGTGACACTCACACGGACATTGATTGCTACACCTCCTCTGTACTGGATTACATCAATACCACCATAGACAGTGTTACTACTCAGAAACAGATCATCACATACCCAAATCAGAAGCCATGGATGAACAAGGAGGTGCGCCTCCTGTTGAAGGCACGCACTACTTCCTTCAGAACAGGTGACGTACAGGCCTACAGCACATCCAGAGCTAACCTGAAGAGGGGCATCAAAGAGGCCAAGCACTGCTACAAGCGAAAGATAGAGGAGCATTTTTCCAACTCTTGACCCTCGACGCATATGGCAAGGCATCCAGGCCATGAGTGATTACAAATCCTTCCACTCCACCCCCGCTGCCACTGATGTCCTCTTCTTGAATGAGCTTAATGACTTTTATGCTCGTTTTGAAAGAGACAACAGAGAAACTGCCACCAAGCTCAAACCCTCGGCTGACCACCCTCCAATCATACTCTCCTCCACAGATGTCTGCAACGCACTGAGCCGGATCAGCGAACACAAAGCCGCTGGACCAGACAACATCCCTGGACGCGTACTCAGGGCATGTGCTGAGCAGCTCGCTGGAGTCTTTACTGACATCTTCAACCTGTCTCTTGCCCAAGCAGCTGTTCCCACTTGCTTTAAATGCACCTCTATTGTGCCAGTGCTAAAACACTCCAGCCCTTCGTGTAGCACTGACACCCATTGTCATGAAATGCTTTGAGCGGCTGGTCCTAGCTCACCTGAAGGACTCTCTTCCACCCACATTGGACTCTCACCAGTTTGCCTACCGCAGCAATAGGAGCACAGAAGATGCAGTTTCCATGGCGCTGCACTCTGTGCTCACACACTTGGACAATAAGAACACTTATGCATGTATGCTGTTTGTTGACTTCAGCTCAACGTTTAACACCATCATTCCATCCAAGTTAATAGCCAAATTAGTATATCTGGGCATTAACACCACAACTTGCAACTGGATTATGGACTTTCTGACCAACAGACCCCAGCAGGTTTGATGAGGCTCCATATGCTCAAACACCATCACACTCAACACTGCTGGACCACAAGTCTCTGTGCTGAGCCCCTTCCTCTACTCCCTCTTCACCTCAGACTGCAGGCCTGTGAATGGATCTAACTCCATCATCAAGTTTGCAGATGACACTACAGTGATCAGTCTCATCACCAACAATGATGAGACTGCCTACAGTGAGGAGATCCAGCACCTAGCCACATGGTGCAATGACAATAACTTGCTCCTTAACACCTCCAAAACAAAGGAGCTTATTGTGGACTTCAGGAAAGAGACAGGAGGCACACATGACAACATCCACATCAATGGGATGGCTGTTGAGCGCGTTTCCAGTTTCAAGTTCCTGGGGAGTGGACTACCAACACCTCCAGCCTCAAGAAGGCTCACCAGCACCTCTTTTTCCTGAGGACACTAAAGAAAAATAAGCTTTCCTCGGATATCCTGGTGAATGTCTACCGTTGTGCAATAGAAAGCATCCTGACCAGCTGTGTCACAGTCTGGTATGGGAGCTGCTCTGCTGCAGAGCACAGGGCATTGCAGCGGGTGGTGAAAACCGCCCAGCGCATCACAGGGACTCCACTTCCAGCCATGGAGGACATCCAGAAGAAACGCTGTCAATAAAGTTCGCAGAATTCTTAAGGACTCCTCTTATCCCGCCCATAGACTATTTTCACTTCTGCCCTCCGGCAGGCGTTTCAGGTGCCTCCGGACCAGGACCAGCCGACTAAAGAAAAGCTTTTTTCCTAGAGCTGTCTCTTTATTGAACTCTGCCCCTCGCTGATCATACTGTCAATGTCCTTCATACATTGTTACATCTCCCCCCTCACACTTCATTATTGCGCCAATGGACTGTTTACAAAATGGACGTTATTGCAATAATGCACAATTATGCTCACTTGCACACTTGCTCTTTTTTTTGCATTGCTGCTCACCATTGCCTTACCATTGTATATATCCACCTGATTTCTGTTTATAGTAACAGCAATATATTATATTAATAGCCATATATTTTGTTTATAGCACATACCATTCTGTAAATTTCAGTTTATACTAATAGCCATCTGCGTATTATATTCATAGTACATATATATTCATCTGTATATTATATTCTTAATACATATATATTCATCTGTATATTCTGTTCATAGTACATATATATTCATCTGTATATTATGTTCATAGTACATACATATTCATCTGTATATTATGTTCATAGTACACACACATCTGTAAATTACTTCTATATTACCAATTTATTTAACTCATTTAAATCTGTAAAAATTGTATATCCTGCACTTGCTGCTATTGCACTCTGGTTAGACCTAAACTGCATTTCGTTGCCTTGTACTTGTACATGTGTAATGACAATAAAGTTGAATCTAATCTAATCTAATCTAATCTAATCTAATCTAATCTAATCTAATGTTGCTCATACCTAGCTTTATATTGTTTTATTTAAGAAAAACTAAAAAACACATTCTGTCATAACCAATGCAAATGCACGCCAGAAGAACTTACCTTGAGCGTTACACACTACAGTATGAAATTAGTCTCTGAGCTTGAACTGTGCACCTGTTCCAAATCCCACAGGTTCATCATTCCCCTTTTAAATAAGCCTCTTGTTCAGGTTCCCACCCTCCTGGTCACATGCTTCTCTAGTCCTGTGATTTCTAATATTTATTCTTTCTAATTGCTAAGTTTAGCATGGGGTGGTGTACCTGAGGGGGCAAAGTGTTAAATAAATGTTAGATATAGGAAAATGTAAATATTTACAAATCTATATTTTTGTTCAGAAATGTGTACTGTACATGCTGAAGATTAGCCTAAGAATATGTAGATAAAACAGAGCTAATCATGACTGTACTTGTCTTTGATTGCCCACCTATTGAAAGTTCCCACCCTCCTAGTCGCGAGTTTCTCTAATGTTAATTATTCATTTCACATCAATTAAATTTTAATTGTGTAGCACTTTTAACACTAGACATTGTCAGGAATCAGCTTTATAGAAAGAATTTAAACAGATTTAAAATTCTAAATGAGCAAGCTGAGGTGTTGATGGCAAGGAAAGGCTCCCTGAAATGATATTAGGAATAAACACCATGAGGCATAAATACAAATCTTTACACTCCTATAAATCTATGAAGCAAGTGGAGAGAAATTAGCATAGCTGCTGTTCATAACATTAGCAAGCACTAGATGATAATGTGCATTTGATCAGATGTACTGGAGCCCAAGGTTATAGGATGTGCTATGTGTATGCCTGGCTAAAGGGATATGTCAGTAACCTACATTTAAACTCATACAGTGTGTCTGAACCCCGAACAATGTCCAGAAAGCTGTTGCAAAGTTTAGGAGCTAAATACAAATACGCTCCACTCAAGTAGACTTTGGTATTCTGGGAACTACCAGAAGTCCAGAGTTTTGTGAACTCAAAGCAATGGACTGGTTTTTAGACCAATAAGTAATATCCCCAAAGATCATCCAATCTTTTTTATCTTTAACACACACAGTTAACCTAGATAACTTATGTATTTCATCTTGTAGCCGAGCCATGTAAGGTGACACAATGTATAGATGCATAAATGTTGTTTAGAGTAAGCATGACTTGATTGTATACACCGGAATCATGTTCTGTTTCATTTGTGTTGCACGCCGATGACGTCACTACATCCGGTGAGATTGTGCCATATAAGGACATTTACACTCACTGAGGACTTAAAGGACACTCACACACACACAGACATTTCACTCTTTGGGTTTTTGGGGTATTTTTTGTATATATTTGTAAATATTAATTTTGTACAATACACTCTGGTTTGTTTATATTGATGTGTCTGTCTGCTTTCTGGTATAATACTTGTCTTAGGGAGTGGTGCCCCAATTAATAGTGTATGGTTTAGGTGTTACATACACGTGGACTGTTACATAGTGGTGGCCCGTACGGGACCTGCTCCATTTATTTTGCTTTTTTTTGTAATATTTTGTTTATTATTACTGTTATTATTATTATTTTTTCTTACTATGGATTCAGAACAGACCACACAACCCACTGTTATAGATGCTGATGTGGTTAGTGCTAATAACACTCCTGTTAATGAACCAAACACTACTAATGCCATTCCTGATGCAGATTTTACTGCAGGCCCAATTGTAACTAGACGTAATCCAACTGCTGAAATAACATCTATTCTTAGCTCTTTGTATATTTCTGATGGTGATGAGTCTGATGATGATAATGAGGAAAGTTGTGTGATGAATGTTGGGTTGATACAAACAATGCAAACTGATATTGCGCAGCTTAAGGTGGATTTATTGGCCCTTAGCTCACAGGTACTGTACAATCTTTAAATCACGATTTCAAACAGTCTGTAGATAGTACCCTGAATCGGTAAACCAGTTTTAGCGAGGCAGTGGACGCTGGCTTAGCAGGGTTGCAGGAGGATTTCCAGATGTCCCTGGAGAAGCTGGAAAGAGCGGTGACAGACTGTTTTCTAAGGAGGGACGCAAAATAGGAAAGTCAGATGAAGAAATTGCGACTGACAAGCACTCCCACCCTCGCCAGACTACAGGCCTACACTCCAGCTAGTTCTCCCGTTACACCCATCCACCTTCCCAAGACGCCAGTTCCAGCGACCAGAGCTAAAGTGCTTCCACCCAAGCCTACCAATACCACCTACAGCGTTGTTACCCCTACTGCCACGCAACCCTCACGTGAGCTATCACACCGCTCCCCAGTGTGGGACTAATTGGTACTTTGAGCACTGTATTGAGAAGATCTGCTTTGAGCTGGTGAAAGGTTGAAAAAACAAGTGTCACAGACTGGCAGTCTTTCAAAGGCTTTTATGGCAGCGTTCCTACCAGATGACTACCTCACGGAGGTGGAAGACAAACTCCCGTCACTGGTACAGATGTAGTGGCTCAAAATTGTTCTTTTTCGACGTGTGGCTGACGTTAGTCAGGCATTCATGACACGTTTATCACACGGTTATCAGGCGGTTGTCATGAGCCCCCCTCTCTACAGGCAATCAAGGACGTGTGAATATTCTAATGTAGCAATTAATGTAGCTATTCTAATGTAGTAAACTATTAGAGACATCAGTTTTAATAGGAATCCTCAGATTTGCTGGAGGTGAATACCAGAGTTTGCAGATTGACCTACAGTATCTGTCTGTGACGTGAGGGAGAGAACACCCCTTTGTTATGCTTACTAGGGGAGCAGAGCTGGGTGTTATTAGCAATGTTCTCACCATCCTCCTTCTACTGTTCTGTCTTCTGGGAGAATGATGTGCCTTGAGAACAACTTTCAGAAAACTTCACCTGGATGACTGAGAATTTTCACAGACATATTATGCTTAAATTAAAAAAGAATGATTTTGGATCATTTATTACCATCAAGCATTCTTAAAAATTTGATGCGTTTTTACTTACCAAAATGAAAACTAAGACAAGTATACTGTATGCCAAGAGCGTGATTTGATCATCTAGGACCTGTTTAGATTTTAACCCTCTTATTACAGTATGTTGCAGGTCAAACTGACCTACAAGTTTTGAAAAAATTAAACAAATAGTTAAGAGTATTTTTTCCACTTAAAACTTCCTCAACATGTAAAATAAAATTGGTGAACATCACATATTTGCAACCCTCCCTACAGTCGTAGGGTTAGAGTACTGTAGGGTTAAATGTCATATACTGTAGGACTTTTTTGTTTGCAGCTGTGAGACATATTTAAGTCTCACACTCTCCTATACTGTCTTGACATCATCTATAAGGTGCAAAAATACAGTTTTGTTATGACTTTTGATTGGAACAACATAACCTGTAGCAATATGTTCACAAACTACAACCTGGGTCAGGAGCTTCTAAAGAGAAAGTCCATGTTTGTCTTCACATACTGTTCAGAACAGCCAGTAACAACAATAATGTCTTACTGCCCCAACAAGGGAAAACTTTATTCTCATGAGCACTTTGCACATAAATGCTGAAAGCAGCACATGCGAGAACCAGAAACTGAGGTTTTTTGGACGGAGATGTTTCCTACTGCAAGTGCAACGTGTCAAAGCGGTACAAGAGGCACATCTTCTCTAAGGAGCTGGGGAAGACACATGTGATACCACATGTACAAAGGACGGAACATCTACCAAGGACCCAGCTGCTGTACAGTGAGGGATCCAGGACAGGATGTCACCTTGTGCGCCAGCACGCCAGGTAAGCGTCTCTGAGCATGTGTACAGTGGAGTACGTTTATGAATGTATGCTGTTTGTGTCTTGGGATCAGCAATAAAACACACTAATCATCATCCTCTTCTTTCCAGGTTGTTACTGGGGGAAAAGAAAGAGGAAGAAGCAGCCAGGTCTGCAATAAGGCAGCTACTCATTAACTACGTCAGAGCGGGGAAACAAGACCATTGTAGCACTCCTAGTGGATGTCTGGCAGAATCATGCAGTGATCACACAGTGATGGTGCAGTAGTCAAACAAGCAATTCTGAGCTGCTGCATCTGTAGCACAGCTGGTCGACACTGAGAGAAGAAGCAGCTTCATTTGAACCCGCACTGAGAAGACAAACATTTTACACACTGCTGCCTGAGAGACTACGTGTTTAATGAAATGCACTGAATCTATGTGTTTTTTTCAGCTGCAATTCCTACGAGTTGAGCGATTTCCGGGTAAAGCCAACACTCCTATTTCTCCACCTGTTGCTGACCTTCTCACTGAAATAATTACTCTTTACACTAAAGATTTGAAGAGTCATGGTCTACTCATTGACTCATCTGCTGCTGAGAGGGTTGATGTCACTACCCAGGCTTCTACTTTTACTACTCAGGCTACTCAAACTCCTTAATTCTCATCCTCATCCACAAGCACACAAGCTACTCAAGCTCCATGGCATGTTAGTTAACAGAAGAACTCAACATCCTAAGTGGTGTGTTAAACCTTATTATATAAAAAGTGATTTTGATATATTAGTTTTTATTAAAGTTTATGCTCAGCATTGAGCCTGCGTGTGTTTTTTTATTCCTTAGTGTGTGTGTGTGTGTGTGTGTGTGTGTGTGTGTGTGTGTGTGCTAGTGACTTTTACTTTTCCATATTCATGACTTTTACCTGTGTTCTTCTGAGGCCTCCACAAGCTTAATGGCCTGCTTACTGTATAATGTTTATATACCATATTCTTCTCCTTTACCTTCTCCCTACTTCTTTCTTTTCCTACTTCATATTATTTTACAAGAAAATTTCCCACAACAAACACTAGACAAGTTAGAAGCTTTTTTTTTAACAATGTGGAACCCTTTTTATCACCCTAGAATCCTAGGGACCACTGGTATTTTCATCATATTCATGTTCCTGTTAACAGAAAATAAAAAAGACTCAGAAAGCAACAAGCAATCTTGTAATTTATCTTATTTCTTAGTATTTATTTAAGGAGCTATTTGTAAAGATCTTACCTTCTATGTTCAGGACTAGAAGTTGGTTGTAACTAGAAATTATTACCAGAGATTGTTTGTATAAAATTATTTAATGGTCAGAATAACCTGGAGGAAAGTCGCCTCATAAACAACACTAGGCAGACCATGGCAAGGGTAAGATTATCCTTATCAAGAGACAAAGAGGCATTGTGAATCTAGCCAATGGTTATGTTTTCCTCTATCAGGTTGCTATGTTTAAATTATGCTAATAAATTCTCTATGTAACGAATAGTCTGGGCCCTTCCTCTCTCATGCTACGCAAGGAGAGCTGAAAACGGGATTCTGTGACTCAGCCCTCTAGTTCCTTCGGAAAGTGGTTTTTCGTGAAACCTTATATAAGCACTCTTCTGACAAGCTTGAAAAGGGTTTTTTCACATTGTTTCAATGAAACATGGTAGGACACGTTGTGTTTATGTCAGAAATCTTGGGAAAAAGCTTTTTTACATTATTTTAGGGTAAAAAATATAACACTTATTTTCAGAAGAGGGAGGAACATAGAGTGACTTACAAGAGTGGAGATAGGAGAACACATGTAGACTACATCCTATGTAGAAGAGGCAATCTGAAAGAGATTAGTGACTGTAAAGTGGTAGTGGGAGAGCGTGTAGCCAGACAGCACAGGATGTTGGTGTGTAGGATGACTCTGATGGTCTGTAAGATGAAGAGGTCAAAGATAGAGACGAAAGTGGTGGAAGCTGAAAAAGGAGGAATGTTGTGAGGAATTTAAACAGAAGTTGAGGCAGGCTCTGGGTGGTCAGGTAGTGCTGCCAGATGACTGAGAAACTACAGCAGAAGTGATCAGGGAGACAGGGAGAAAGGTGCTGGGTGTGTCATCTGGATGGAGGACAGAAGATAAGGAGACTTGGTGGTGGAATGAGGAAGTTCAGGATAGTATCCGGAGGAAGGGATTAGCCAAGAAGAAGTGGGACATGGACAGGACTGAAGATAATAGACAGGAATGCAAGGAGTTACAACGCAGCATGAAGAGGGAGGTGTCTAAGGCCAAGCAGAAGGCATATGATGAGTTGTACACTAGGTTAGACACTAGAGAAGGAAAGAAGAACTTGTACAGGTTAGCTAGGCAGAGGGATCGAGATCGGAAGGATGTGCAGAAAGTTAGAATTATTAAGGATAGAGATGGAAGGGTGCTCACAAGTGAGGAGAGTGTACAGAGGAGATGGGAGGAATACTTTGAGGAGCTGATGAATGAGGAAAATGAGAGGGAAAAAAGAGTAGAAGGGGTGAACTCTGTGGAACAGAAAGTAGATAAGATTAGAAAGGATGAAGTCAGGAAGGCTTTGAAGGGGATGAAAACTGGAAAGGCAGTTGGTCCTGACAACATCCCGGTAGAGGTCTGGAAGTGTGTAGGAGAGGCAGCAGTCGAATTTTTAACTAGTTTAATCAACAGGGTTTTAGAGAGTGAGAGGATGCCTTTGGAATGGAGAAGTGTGTTAGTGCCGATCTTTAAGAATAAGGGTGTCGTGCAGAGTTGCAGAATCTATAGGGGGATAGAGTTGATGAGCCATACAATGAAGCTGTGGGAAAGAGTAGTGGAAGGTAGGTTAAGGAGGGTTGTGGAAATTTGTGAGCAGCAGTATGGCTTCATGCCCAGAAAAAGTACAACAGATGCAATTTTTGCTCTGAGAATTTTGATGGAGAAGTATAGGGATGGTCAGAGGGAGTTGCACTGTGTGTTTGTAGACTTGGAGAAAGCGTATGACAGGGTGCCAAGAGACGAGCTGTGTTACTGTATGAGGAAGTCAGGAGTAGCAGAGAACTATTTCAGAGTGCTGCAGGACATGTATGAGAGGAGCAGGACAGTGCTGAGGTGCGCTGTAGGTCAGACAGAGGAGTTCAAAGTGGAGGTGGGACTGCATCAGGGATTGGCTCTGAGCTGTTTGCTATAGTGATGGACCAGTTGTCAGAGGAGGTCAGACAGGAGTCTCCTTGGATGATGATGTTTGCAGATGACATTGTGAGCTGTAGTGGGAGCAGGTCAACAGTCCAGAGTAATGGAGAGAGTGGGAAAGAGGTAAAGAAGCGAGTGCAGGCAGGTTGGAATGGGTGGAGAAAGGTGTCAGAAGTTCTTTGTGATAGGAATCAAGGGGAAGGTGTACAGGACAGTGGTGAGACTGGGCCTTGCTGTATGGTTTAGAGACTGTGTCACTGAAGAAGAGACAGGAGTCTGAGCTAGAGGTAGCCGAGCTTAAGATGTTGAGGTTCTCTTTGGGAGTGACAAGATTGGACAGGATTAGGGACGAGTACATCAGAGGGACAGCTCATGTTGGACGTTTGGGGGACAAAGTTAGGGAGGCCAGATTAAGATGGTTTGGACATGTTCAGAGGAGGGCGAGTGAGTATATTGGTAGAAGAATGTTGGACATGGAGCTGCCAGGCAGGAGGCAAAGAGGAAGGCCAAAGAGGAGGTTTATGGATGTAATTAATAAGGATATGAAGCTAGTGGGTGCAAGTGTTGAGGATGCAGAAGATATCCTCACTATCCGCTGCAGGGTCTTGCGATCCGAGATGGTGCAGTTCCCAAACCAGATGCAGCTGCTCAGAAAGCTCTCAATGGTCCCTCTGTAAAAAGTAGTCAGGATGGGGGGGAGGGAGATGTGCCTTACTCAGCCTTTGTTAGTTTGGTCACAAAAATCCAGAATACATTTATAGATCTCAGAAAATTCTAACTTACACCATGCTAAATGAGGTGACTCAACCCAGCACTGTATCTTGTGAAAGTGTGCTGCCCAGTAATAAAACTGAAAATTTGATAGTGCCAGACTACCACTAGACTTACATCTCTGAAGTAATAACTTACGCAACCTGGGAGATTCCCCCAGACCATTAATCGTTTTATCTAATGAGTCAAAGAAGTGCTTAGAAATAAAAAAAGAAATTTGGGCAGAACATTCATTTTCATATCACTCATCTTCCCAATCAGAGCCAAAGGCAGACTATTCTATCTATGAAGGTCAGGAGTAAAGTTCGCAGAAACAAGCAATGAAAATTTATGTGTCACATTAATACCAAGGTAACTAAATCAAGTGCGACTGATTTTGAAGGGCATGTCCAGATGCTTAAGTTGCAAAGCAGTTGATTGGATAACATAAACTCTTCTGTAAATTTCATTTATATCCAGAAAAGAAACTGAATGTATGAAGAGGTAACAAGATACCAGGCAGACCAGATACAGGGTCAGATACATAGAGCAACAAATCTGCATACAATGATAGTCAGTGTTCAATGCCGTTTCTAATGATGCCTTTAAATACACTCTGGGCACTTCCTGTTTCGTCACTTCCTGTTCTTGAATTGTTTGTCGCATGCCGGTCGCATTTGTTTGCTTGGCTGAGTATTTTAATTCAATTTTGAGTCATCCTGAGTTTATACTTTAACTCCTTACGTTTTACAAAGGGCGAACACATCACAATAGCAATAGCATCTTAAAAGTAGAATAATCGCTTGAAATACTTTTTGATATAGCTAACATTTTATTTGTTTTCCTAGCGTCTGCTTCTAGCTGGTTAGCATCACTAGCTTATTAGCCCGGTTACCGCTAGTATACCTTCTCACAACATACTTGCCCTATAACACCATGTCGCTTGTGTGTCTGCCTTTGAGTGCAGGTGAGGACACATTTGAGCTGCATTTGGTGGAACTGGAGCTGGAGGCCGTGGGGAAGCAGATCTGTGACCTACAGGTGAAGCAGGCCAAGCTGCGGGAGCGGAAATCCACGCTGGAAGCTTCACAGTCGGTCGCTCACCTGTCTCAGGTAAATCTCCGGCATGAAATTACTACTCCCTCCACTTCTACTCCGTGTGTTTCTCTGTCCAGGCCCAGCGCACCCAGGAAGCTGCCTGCCCAGGTGCTGTTCACTCCGGCGCCAGGGTACTGCAGATCCTGGGTGCAGCAGCGGAAGACACCAGCCTGAGGCAGACGGAGAACCTGAAGAGGGACTTCATCACCCTGGTGCACTGACTGGAATATAACCCGAGTGCACTGACTGGAATATCTTCAGGGAGGCTGCAACCAACGGTGACTCTGTCAACTTGGAGGAGTACGCGTCATCAGTGACCAGTTACATCGGCAAGTGCATTGATGACGTGACCATCTCCAAGACCATTACTACACGCTCCAACCAGAAGCCGTGGATGACTGCTAATGTGCGTGCTCTGCTGAGGACTAGAGACCTAGCCTTCAGAACAGGGGACAGGGCGGCCCTAAGAACAGCAAGGGCCAAACTGTCCCGAGCCATCAGAGAGGCAAAGTGCGCACACGCCCAGACTATCCACAGCCACTTCCAGGACAGCGGAGACACCCGGCGCATGTGGCAGGGCATACAGGCGATCACAAACTACAAGACAGCTTCACCTGCTTGTGATAGCGACGCCTCCCTCCCAGATGCGTTGAACGATTTCTACGCTCGGTTCGAGGTACAGAACAACGTAACGCAGAGGAAGTCCATCCCTCCCCCCGACGACCAGGTACTCTGTCTATCCACGGCCGACGTGAGGAGATCTCTATGCAGAGTTAACCCACTGAAGGCTGCTGGACCAGACAACATTCCTGGCAGGGTGCTCAGAGAATGTGCAGAACAGCTAGCGGATGTCTTTACGGACATCTTCAACATTTCCCTGAGCAGCGCCGTTGTTCCTACGTGCCTCAAAACTACCACCATCGTTCCTGTCCCAAAGAAGTCTACAGTGTCCTGCCTCAATGACTATCGTCCCGTTGCACTCACACCCATAGTTATGAAGTGCTTCGAGAAGCTCGTCATGAGGCACATCAAGACGCAGCTACCACCCTCACTGGACCCCCTACAGTTCGCGTATCGTCCAAACCGCTCCACAGACGATGCCATTGCCACAGCTCTCCACTTAGCCCTCACCCACCTGGACAATAAAGACACTTATGTACGAATGCTGTTCATAGACTTTAGTTCAGCATTCAATACAATCATCCCTCAGCACCTGATTGGGAAGCTGAGCCTGCTGGGACTAAACACCTCCCTCTGCAACTGGATCCTGGACTTCCTGACTGGGAGACCTCAGTCAGTCCGGATCGGGAACAGCATCTCCAGCACCACCACACTGAACACTGGAGCTCCTCAAGGCTGCGTGCTCAGTCCGCTGCTGTTCACTCTGCTGACTCACGACTGTGCAGCAACGCACAGATCGAATCATATTATCAAGTTCGCCGATGACACGACCGTGGTGGGTCTCATCAACAAGAACGACGAGTCAGCATACAGGGAGGAGGTGCAACAACTAACTGCCTGGTGTAGAGCCAACAACCTTTCTCTGAATGTGGATAAAACTAAAGAGATGGTTGTGGACTTCAGGAGAGCACGGAGTGACTACTCTCCGCTGAACATCAACGGATCATCTGTGGAGATCGTCAAGAGCACCAAATTTCTTGGTGTTCATCTAGCGGAGAACCTCACCTGGTCACTCCACACCAGCGCCATCACCAGGAAAGCCCAGCAGCGTCTCTACTTCCTACGAAGGCTGAGGAAGGCACATCTCCCTCCCCCCATCCTGACCATGTTCTACAGAGGGACCATTGAGAGCATCCTGAGCAGCTGCATCACTGTCTGGTTCGGGAACTGCACCATCTCAGAACGCAAGACCCTGCAGCGGATTGTGAGGACAGCGGAGAAGATCATTGGGGTCTCTCTTCCCTCTATCACAGACACTTACACCACACGCTGCATCCGCAAAGCCAACAGCATTGTGGATGACCCCACACACCCCTCACACACACTCTTCACCCTCCTGCCATCTGGAAAAAGGTACCAAAGCATTCGGGCCCTCACGACCAGACTGTGTAACAGTTTCTTCCCACAAGCCATCAGACTTCTCAACAACTGAAATGTACTGTACTGAGCACAACATACACACACATCATCTGTATGGACTGCATAGACCCTCACAAAACACACACACTGACACAACATACTGTTTACATGCTGCTTACAATCCAGCAAACTGTTTACATGCTGTTTTGCACACCTTGTCTGCTGTTTTTTGCACAAACTGTCCCAACATTTCAGCCGTTTTTGCACATACTGTACAATATCTCAGCCATTTCGCACATACTATATTAACACATACAGTATTAACACTGGTCGGTCGGCGCTGTTTCTGTGACTGTTTCTGTGACTGTTTACTATTTATTGTCTTTTGTGTACTGCATTTTTTGTACTTTTTGTATTGTCTTGTAACTTGTGTCTGCACTGTCATTGTCCTGCACTGTCTGGTCCTGCACTGTCTTTAGTCCTGCACTGTCTTTTGTCCTGCACTGTCTTGTCTGTCTTGTTTGTCTTGTCCTGCACTGTTTGCACCAGGTTGCACAGTTGCACTTTATGTGGCTAAGACTACTTACAAGTCTTTAGCCCTGTCTTTGTTTCTATGTAGCACCTTGATCCTGGAGAAACGTTGTCTCATTTCACTATGTACTGCAACAGCTATATATGGTTGAAATGACAATAAAAGCTTCTTGACTTGACTTGACTCTTGGTGGAGACGGTTTGCAGCACAGCGCCCGCGGGGAGGATCATCGTGTCTGGACCTTTTCCCACGTACCAGCGATGAATCGAAAGGTTCAGTAGACTTTTTGCTTTAAATGAATGGTTACAGTCATGGTGTCAGGCTCAGAATTTACTCTTTATTTGATAACTGGAATGTTTTCTGGGAGTGTCCTAGGCTATTCCGTGCTGATGGCCTGCACCCCAGCAGCGTTGGAGTGGAAATCCTCTAGGGCCACATCTCCAGGGTGCTGCACACCTTCTGACTGGTAAACTGATTTAAATCTAAATTTCAATAGCCATCCTTCACCTCATCACATTGATCCAAATGCACACATAGCTCATCCTATAGAAACATCGGTCTAAATTGAGTCTACATCATCAGGATATATCTATAAGCATGAGCCTCGTCAGACTGGTCGTGGAGGTGGTGTTGCCACTATCTTTAGTGATTTCCTTGCTGTTACTCAGAGAAGACAGTATAGATTTAATTCTTTTGTAGTCCTTGTTCTTAATTTTACAATCTTGCACATGCACACGAAAAAAAAAAATCCCTGATGTCTTTTGCTATAGCGACTGTGTATAGACCCCCGGGGCCGTACACTGATTTTCTTAGAGAATTTGCAGATTTTCTTTCGGACCTATTGGTTAACTTTAATAAAGCATTAATTGTAGGAGACATTAACATTCACGTTGACGATACAAACTATGCTTTAGGACTCACATTTATGGACCTACTAAACTCATTTTGGCTTAAACAAAACATCACTAGAGCAGCTCATCGTCTTAATTACACACTAGATTTAATAATATAACACGGAATAGATGTCACTGATATAGATATCATACCTCAAAGTGATGACATCACAGATCATTACCTCATAATGTACACACTACCTGTAGAATTGACTAACTGTGTCTTACCACGTTATCGACTCGGTAGAACTATCATTCCGATCACTAAAGACAGATTCACAAATAACCTGCCTGATCTGTCTGGACTTCTTACTGTACCCTTAAACACAAACAAACTAGATGTTATAACCAACAGACAGGCGCTATATTCACTCGCACATTAGACACTGTTGCCCCCATCCGATTAAAGAAAGTTAGAGAAAAAAAACCCTGCACCATGGTATAATAGTCATACTCACACCCTCAAGAGAGAAACCTGTAACCTCGAGCAAAACTGGAGAAAAAGTAAATTAGAGGTTTTTAGAAATCAAGCTTCGCGTTAGTTCTGGCAGGCCACGTTGTCAAGCGTGCATCAGCTGTTAATCAGCTGTCCACGACAAGCACCAATCCGGTTACGACATCCATATTACCCGACCATTTAAATTCCCATTCATTGAGCCGCTTTCTAGCGCGCCGCTTCTGCTGCGACTTAAACTCCCTCCTCCAACCCCGACTCCACCATGCCGGAACCTATGTTTCTGTACCAGTTCATGTTTTAAATCTCCACATATTTTTCTCTCTCTCTCTAATTAATTAATTATTTATTTATCCATTTATTCATTTATTGTTTGCAAAAAAAAAAAAAAAAAAAACTATGCATGATCAATGGTTCTGTTATGGGGGGTCTATTCTATTTTCAGTTGCTGCCTCCCCGCTCGGTCCATGCATGCGCACGGACGGGCGCGTGGATTCCTGCCCAGAACAGAACCATACCGCCAACACTAACTGTATGCTATCAGTGTTGTATAGAGTACTAGAAAGCAATACTTGAGTAAAAGTACAAGTATTGTACTAGAAAAAGACTTTGGTAGAAGTGAAAGTCACCTTTTAGAATATTACTCAAGTAAAAGTCTTAAAGTATCTGATATATACTGTACTTAAGTATCAAAAGTAATTTTCTGATATTTAATGTACTTAAGTATTTGAAGTAAAAGTAGAAAGTAAAATTTCAGTGATTTTCGGTAGGCATAAGAGGCACTTCATCCGGTAGGAAGAATCTTTCATTCCAATGTACAGAAACATTTCTTGCAAATATGGCCACGGGTGTATAACGTTATCTTCTTCACCCTGTTCACCACTATCGTCGGGGTGGTCGTCTACGACAAAGGTGGCTAAACCGCGGCTCCCGAGCCGCATGCGGCTCTTTGCCCGGTTTCATGCGGTTCTTACGTTCATATCGAAGTTTGTGTGTCTTTTTATTGTGCGTGTTCGCTTCGCTTGAGTTAAATACAGTATTTTCGTCAAACGCGCATGTGAGTGGGATGAAAATACCTCAAAGTTTCCCAGTAGGAGCAAGATAATTTGAGTAAACAATTTGTGTCAAGTTCGCTCTCAAAATGGCAGGGAAAAAATGATGATCATGTGTGTCCATGTGCATGATGTGGTAACACAGTAAAAAATGTGGCTCTGTTGTGGCTCAGGTTCAGTTGTGCTTCCGCCTCCTTTTGGCAACATTACGCTGAAATAGAGCGTGTGGAGCTGCGTAATGCAATCTAGGAGCAGTGATTCGCCAAACCTCCCTTATTGCAGTCGCAATTTTATTATTATTTTTATTTATTTATTTTATTTTATTTTGTAGTCACGAGTAACGAAGATGCTTAGTGGAAATATAGCGGAGTAAAAGTATACATTTTATCTAGAAAATGTAGTGGAGTAAAAGTGAACGTTGACATAAATTTAAATAGCGAAGTAAAGTACATATACGTGAAATTTCTACTTAAGTACAGTAACGAAGTATTTATACTTCGTTACATTACAACACTGTATGCTATCATCTAATAAATTCTCATTGTCAAAGTGGTCCTGACAGAATTGCATATAAGGACAGTATGTCCAGCTATAGACAAGCTCTGAAAGCTGCTAGGGCTGAGCACCTGAGCAAACTCATAGAAAATCACCAAAACATTCCCAGGTTTTTATTTAACACAGTGGCTAGAGTAACAAAAAAACAGAAATCTGAACACACTATTCCATCACAGTTCAGTAGTGAGGATTTTATGAGATTCTTCACTGATAAAATTAAAAGCATCAGGAACAAAATAGGTGATGTTCAACATGTGAGAGCACCTTGTGACCCAGTCTCACCTAAAGCTCTACACTCACAACTACAGTGCTTTACAAGTAAAGGACAGGAAGAGTTAGATAAGCTTATTACTACAGCTAAATCAACAACTTGTTCACTAGACCCCATTCCAACTAAATTACTGAAAGAAGTGTTACATAAAGCTGGTGCGCCTCTTCTTAATATTATTAACCCCTCGCTATCTTTGGGTTATGTCCCTAAATCTTTCAAGTTGGCAGTTATTAGGCCACTCATTAAGAAACCTAATCTAGATCCTAATGAACTATCAAATTACAGACCTATTTCACATCTTCCGTTTATGTCTAAAATACTAGAAAAGGTTGTGTCTGTTCAACTGAGCTCCTTCATACAGGAGAACAATATCTTTGAAGAATTTCAGTCAGGTTTCAAGCCCCATCATAGCACAGAAACTGCACTTGTTAAAATTACAAACGACTTGTTTCTAGCTTCGGACCAAGACTGTATGTCCCTATTAGTGCTGCATTCGACACTATAGATCACATTCTTCTAGATCGCTTACAAAATTACACAGGTATTCATGAACAGGGTTTAAGTTGGTTTAGATCCTACAGTACCTGTTCAATCGATACTATTTTGTAGAATTAAATGGTGAATCCTCCAGTTTATTGCCAGTTAATTATGGGGTCCCTCAAGGATCAGTCTTAGGACCCCTGCTTTTCTCGATATACATGCTTCCATTAGGGAAGACATTAGAAGACATGGGATTAATTTCCACTGTTATGCTGACGATACACAGTTATATATCTCATCAAAACCAGATGAAATAGCTAAATTGTCCAAATTCACTCAGTGTCTTAGAAAGATAAAAGATTGGATGAGCTGTAATTTTTTGCTGTTAAACTCTGATAAGACAGAAATACTACTTATCGGTCCAAAAACCAGTACACAGAAGCTCTCACAATTCAACTTCCATTTAGAGGGATGTACTGTAACTAGTAGCTTGACAGTTAAACACCTGGGTGTTATACTAGACAGCAATGTCTTTTGAAAATCATATTGCCCATAGTACAAAAAAACCTTCTTCCACCTTAGAAATATTGCCAAGTTGAGAAACATCCTGTCTGTATCTGATGCGGAGCAGCTAGTTCATGCATTCATGACCTCTAGACTGGACTATTGTAATGCATTACTAGGTGGTTGTCCTGCATCTTTAATTAATAGGCTACAGTTCAGAATGCAGCTGTAAGAGTTCTCACCAGGACAAGAAAGTATGATCATATAACCCCAATTTTATCATCTCTACACTACCTGCTAAGTTTAGAATTGATTACAAACTGCTGCTTCTTACATACAAGGCTCTTAATGGTTTAGCTCCCATGTATCTAACTAGTCTTCTAGCACGTTACAATCCTTCACACTCTCTGAGATCACAAAACTCAGGACTCCTGGTAGTTCCCAGAATATCTAAGTCTACTAAAGAGCGTTTTCTTATTTAGCTCCCAAACTTTGGAATCTTCCTGATAGTGTTCAGGGCTCAGACACACTTTACACATAATACATCCCATAATATTGTGCACTATTACATCAGACTTGCAAATATTATGAACAGCAGATATGTTAATCCCTCTCCACTGCTTCTCTCTTTCTACCCATCCCGAGGCATCCAGAAATTGTACCAGCTCTGATCGTCTTCCATGGGATAAAGATTTGGGACCTCCACTGAGATGAGGCCGACTCAGTGAATCCTGAGGCATCTAGAGATCTACCAGCTCCAGTCAGACTCTGTGATACTAAAGAGGAGATGTGAACTCTCTTGCATATTTTGTAATCTTGTGTGATGTAATCTTTTGCATCTATACAACATTTGTTTGACTGTATATTTATAATCACACCCTCCAGTGTCACCCATATGAGGATGGGTTCCCCCTTGAGTCTGGTTCCTCTCAAGGTTTCTTCCTTGAGGTAGATCTCTGTGTGGACAGCTGAATATCCAGAAATAGTGGTGCATGATCTGATATTAAAATACTTGAGTATTCAACGGCAGCAACAGACGAGTTCAAGTTGTTATCTATGAAGAAATAATCTATTCTTGAGTATGATTGGTGAACCTGAGAGAAAAGGAGATTTTTTTAATTAAAGGATTACGAATTCAAAAAACGAGAAAAAAACATTGATGCCATGGAATTGTGACATCAACTTGGAGAATAGCCTAAGATTAACTTGAAGTAGAGAGATAGATGACAAAGTCTTAATACTCATTATAAAAATCCCATTATATAACACGAAGAGGGAGAAAAACACACTCTGATATTACAGTATTACTGCAAAACAAAACACTACCCAATGTTCATTGTTTTTATATACTTTTTGGCCTCTTCTGCAGAAACAAAGTCTTTTTCCACACCCTTATATATGATATGCAGACGTGCCGGGAAGAAAAGACCATAACGACCTCCTTCCAGGCCGCGCAACTGCCTGCTGACCTCATTAAAGGCTACTCGAGTATGGTCAGGGAAAACGGACATCTTTATTTCTCCGACAGCATCCTGTTGACTCTCTCTTGCACGCCGTAGAACATTCTCCCAGTTGCTATAATAATAAAACCTGGCAATAACAGGTCGCTCACCGTGTTTTGGCTTCGGCTGAGAGGTTCTATGTGCTTGGTCTAACAGCGGTGTTTCATCTAATTTAAAAGCTTCCTTTAGCAGTGTAGTTACAACTGTAGTGTTGATGACAGTATCCTCAGGAACCCTGACAATCCTAATGTTATTCCGTCGCGACCGAGATTTGAGGTCCTCACACTTATTTTGCAGTGAAACAAACTCATCGGTTAAGTGTGAGAGCTTGTTTTTAAGCTCAACTACATCGTCAGTACAGACGGAGAGAGAATCCCCCATTTTTCCCACTGTACCTCTGAGTGCAGCCAACTCTGCGTTTGAAGCGGCCTTATCATTCGCCAGTTGTGTTTTAACTGAATGTAGGTCAGCTCTAATTGTGGACAAATTATCACCGCACGAAGTTTGATTTTAAAAATCTCAGCAATGTCTTGCTTTAATGAGCTTAGCAGTTCTCCCTCTGAGAACTCAAGCTGTGGGGTGAAAATAAAGCCCTAGGGTCCGGGGTCGCTACCTGTGTAGCAGGCCTTAGTTGTTGGGTCGCGGTGGCACGGTTTTAGATGTTTTACCAGCCATGATAATATGTCCAAGTGGTGAAAAAAGTTTACCAAATTACTAACTAATTACTAAATTATTTTTACCAAAATACCCTAGGGGTAAATATATCAAAAATGTTATCTAAATTGTGTTATAAAACAACAATTACCATCAACTCTGCAGGAGTCTCAAATCTCAAATATCTCAAAAGTCTTACTCCATTGGCTGCTCAACAGCGCAAAACAAAAGCTTATCATTCATTCATTCATTTTCTACCGCTTATCTGAACTATTCTCAGGTCAATCTCAGACGTCATTGGGCACCAAGGCAGGATACACCCTGGATAGAGTGCCAACCCATCACAGGGCACACACACTCATTCACTCAAGCACTCACACACTATGAACAATTTTCCAAAGATGCCAATCAACCCACCATGCATGTCTTTGGACCTAGGCACGGGGAAAACATGCAAACTCCACACACACAAGGCGGAGGCGGGAATCGAACTCCCAACCCTGGAGGTGTGAGGCAAACGTGCTATCCACTAAGCTACCGTGCCCCCCAAAAGTTTGTTGTTTTATTTTTTTATTTTGTTTATGTTTTATTTTTATTACACCACCCAATGTTCATTGTTTTTATTGACCTGAAACAGGTCAATGCACTGTCTGGTCCTCGGCTCGCAAACCGTGGATTTTTTAAAGCACTTTGAAAAGGTGAGTGTAAATAGTCTAATATATAGAAATCTTTCTGACAATAAATGATTACCCTAAAACCGATGTTAGTTAAATGTTAATAAGTTAACTTAATGTAAATGTGTAAATGTGACAATCGATGTTAGGTTTTTTTTCTCTTTTTCTGTCCGTTCACAGTAACATGAGCTACTGTATTTCTGTCAGGTCACATTTAATAACGTTAGCCAGTGTTATATTTGTTTGTTTATTTATTTATTACAGGGACAATGCATATTAATAAACATTTCTGTCAATATGCCAGAGTTAGCCAGATGGCTATTTTTCACCTGTAGTCCCTAGACAGATGGTAATAGTCACCCTAAAAAAGATAAAAGTAAATAAAAGTACATATTGAAATAACAATAAAGCTACAATACATTTAATAAAAGTACTACTGTAAGTATTAGCTATGATGTAAATTAGTAACACAAGACGCCAGCAATCAAACAAACATCAGACAAATACATGAACACACACAATAAACAAAAAACCATCAGGGGGCAACACGAGCAGGTCAAAAACTAAGCTAATGTTGACAGCTCTGGTTAATAATGAACCACTTCTTTAACTAGATCTTAAATGTATTATACGTGTTCAGGTTTCTGATGTTTATAGGGGTAAGGTTCCACTGAGTAGCAGCTCGAACAGAAAAAGCGGTTTGGCCAAATACACTTTTCCTAAAGGGAATGATGCAATCTCCCCTCACTGCACCTCTGGTTCTACGATGATCAGCTGTTTGGATGTTGACAAAGGGGAGGGGATGATAAACCATGAATAATTTTATAAACAAGACATAGATTTGAGAATTTTACCATGTTTTCCCAGCTGAGTAATCTATATTTTTGTAATATTGGACAATAATGAGAAATGTTTGATTTTTTATCCAGAATTTTTACAATTCGTTTGTAAAGTGATTGAAGTGGTTTCAGAGTTGTAACACTAGCCTGTGACCAAATGGGCAAACAGTAAGAGATATGTGAAAAAATCATAGAGTGCATGTACATTTTTGCTGCCTGTGTATGGCGAATGTGATGGCGTTTGATGGTGAATGTGTCTGAAGTTACTGAGGTTGAATCTAATTATATTACAGACCTTTGTTACATGCGATTTAAAAGACAACTTTGAATCAATTAAAATCCCCAAATATTTGTACTCTGACACAATCTGTAGCCTTTCCCCTGACACAAAAACATCTGGCTCAACACTGAACTTATTGTTGGACTTGGTGAAAAACATTGCTACTGTTTTTGATGTATTTAACTGCAGGCAAGAATGTTTCAACCAATCTGTAATATTAACCATAGAGTTAGTGATTTTCGCAGCTACCTGAGAAATATTACTACCATGAACATAGACTACAGTGTCATCGGCATACATTTGCACAGAAACATCTGGACAGACAGACGGTAGGTCATTTATATAAAGTGAGAACAACAAAGGTCCTAAAATTGATCCTTGAGGAAGACCAGTAGATAGACTGAGAGCCGCTGATTTAAATGACTGGACTCTGACATGTTGGGAACGGTCAGTGAGGTAAGAATTGATCCATTTAATAGCATTTGAGGAAAAATTAAAACTACATAATTTTGTCAGCAAGACTGTTGTGAAAAATACTTGAGCCTTAAGAGAATATATTATAATATAATTAATATTATTATATTAATACCAAGGTAATATATAACTAGAGATTATATTAACCAGAAGTCAGAGGGTGGATAAAAGAGGGACTGTTCATTATAGTAACTTAGTAAACAGGAGAAGAAGGAATGTAATCTGGAGATCCAGGGCCAGAATCGGAGGAAGGAGATGCCAAGGCGGGAGAGAGAGGACGAATATAGGCATGAGGACGCACTGAGGGATGAGGAGGAGAGACGGGAATTCCGAGCTCAGGGTAGCAAAGTTCAGCATGGGGATAGCCATCAGTTTGAGTTCTCTGGAGAACAGAGCTGTTCCAGGAACGTAGTGGGTGCACATGGGTGATATGATGTCAAGATATGATGAGCTCATGGGTGATATGGGGCAGCTGGAAGGGCCGTTTGCCTGCCATGACGTCAGCAGGCACTGGCCTTGGGTAGCTTGAGATATGCGTAAGCAAGCCCAGCCTTGGAAAAGACAGGCTGAGATCATAACAAATTCAGAAGTTTAGCAGGCTTGAGGAGTCATCAAAGAACTCCATTTGTACACAAGCAACATTACAGCAGCAATAGCTTAGCAATAGTAACAATATAAGATAACGAATAAATAAAAGCTTTTAACATAACAACTTTTGACATAAACCAGTCTCATAGAGTCACTTATAATCAGTAAAATCATGTACAGAAGAAAATAGCAAAGGAGAAACTTACTCATTGTAGTTGAACGAAGGATTAATCCTCAGGACGTCTGTCATGAAAAAACTAAGAGGCAGATGTTCATTTAGCAATTAGCAGATGTGCATTAACGTTTTACAGTGAAAGTGATTTGCTAATCTAAACGTTTTCTTATGCTCTGTTTTCACAGGTTCTTTTGAAGATGCGGTGGAAGTGTAAGTTTTGTGAATATATATGTGACAAACGAGGTTACCTATTAAAACATTATAAGTAAAACATGGAATCTACAGCAGAACTGTACCATTTCCTTGCCTAAACCGAGATTGTCTGTGCACATTTAACTCAATTAATGCACTTAAGGTCCACTTGTCTAAGATTCACTCGAAAGTCCATGATGCTCAACTGTGTGAAACTAGCCAAGCAACCTTTTGGTGTGAGTTGTGTGATTTTTCTGTGCCTTGCACAGAAGCTGATTTTTTCACTCACCTGTGCAGTACACATTTAAAAGTTAATCAAAGAGTCCAGTGTCCATATAAAGAATGTAACTTTCAGACTCATGTGTACTCCACATTTAATGCACATAGAAGTAAAAATAACAGAACAGACAATTGGAGAATGTTCAAGCCAGAATTAGTCTCTGGTAGTGTAAATGATGAAATGGCGCAAGTAGAACATGTGCCTCCAAATAACCCCCCTGATTTAGAGGACAGTGAGGATTCCAGCAATGACGAGGTTCATGATTTACGTAAGCAGTTGGAGCACAACCTTGCAGCTCTTTTGCAGAAACTGTCCTTCACATTTTGGAAAGTTCCATACAAGAGGTCATACAACAGATTGTACAGATTTGTGAACTGTCCCAGCCACTGCTGCATAATTCAGTCAAGGAAATTATCAAACAATACAAAGATATAGATGTTTCAACCGTGAGACAGTTAGTCAGTGCTGCCTTAGGCAGCAATGTCATTACAAGATTTTGTGGCAAGGAAGGCTCCTTATCAACCACTAAATAGAGAGCAGCATATTTAAGCAAGAATTTTACAGTGGTTACGCCAGTGGAGTACATTATTGATAAAGAAAAAAAATATAGTGCTGTATATGTTCCGTTAAATCAAATGCTCCAGAAATGATTGACCAGGGCAGACATTTTAGACAAAGCTTTTCCACTACAGAAGCATGTGCCACACGAGTACAGTACTTACAGAGATGGTTCAAACTGTAAAGAAAACCGTTGTTCAAAATTGCTGTTGGACTTTACACAGATGATTTTGAAGTGTCCAACCCATTAGGAACATCAAAAAAGAAACACAAATTAAATGCAGTGTATTGGGTGCTAGCTAATCTGCCATCAAAATACAGGTCTACTCTCCATTCTATCCAGCTTGCTGTCTTATGTAAAGCTTCTGATGTAAAAGAATATGGATATGCTAAAATCTTCGATCCTCTCATCAAAGATCTAGTTTATTTAGAGCAACATGGTGTATATGTTGTTAAGCTGGGAGCTTGTATTAAAGGCACAGTGTTATATGTGGCTGCTGATAACTTGGCTGCTCATTCTTTGGCAGGATTCTTCAAGAGTTTTGCAGTGGACAAGTTCTGTAGGTTCTGCTTGGCGACAAAGCGTGACATCCAAGACACAGACGTCTCTTCAGGCTCCTTTGAACCCAGAACTAAAGAAAGTCACAACCAGCACGTACAGGAGGTACGTCAAGATCCCACTTTAGCTAAACAGTATGGTGTGAAAGGAGAATGTGTGTTGACAGACAGCCTGGAGCACTTTCATGTTGTTTGTGGGTACCCCCCTGATATCCTGCATGACCTTTTGGAAGGGATTGTTCCTGTTGAGTTATCACTATGCATTTCAGACCCAGTGTTGGGCAGTAACACAGTTACATTTGACAGTAACTAATACTCTAACGCATTATTTTTTAAATAAAGTAACTCTGTTACTGTTACCATATGGTGCGTTTGTCCGTTATTTTTTTAAATTAATTCATTTTGGCTGAAGTGTAGCCTACAGCCTAATCTGTTTACAGCAGCGACGCATTGTAGAATTGGTGGATGCCAACCACTGTAGACACGAAGACGCCACACTGTGGGTGGGTTTCCGTTTATTCAAGTATGTGCGGCAGTAATGGGAAGTCAAGGTGAGAGAAAGACGAGTTTCTCAAAGTGGAAATATGCTCATTATTTCACTTTAGTTGAGCATAAAGACAAAAACCTTTTAGTCAAATATAAGCTGTGTCTTTCTGGTTTGAAGGTCCTGTCTACTGCAATAAACAGCAACTCCAATCTGTCAAAGCACCTCCAGAAACTACATGCCTCGACGAAGCTAGAAGCTAACCCGGTGTTGGTGGACACACTTGAGTTCAAGCCCCTCCAGCCAAACAACAGTGACTAGATTTTAACCGGACTGTTAGCCAGGGACAGATCAACAAACAGTTTTGTGTTTACTTTTACTTTTACTTTACTTTTACTTTATACTTTATTGTCCCCAAAGGGGAAATTCTTTTTCACAACACTGCACATGTTTGACACACACAACATAAACATAAACAGTCATAATACACACATGTCAAGAAACATTCAAAATAACACTCAGCGATGTCTGTTGTTAAGGTACTTAATGACTGAGGGAATCAGGCTTCTTCCAAAGCGGGCCCTCCTGCACCTCAGAGCCTTGTACCTGCGCCCTGAGGGCAGTGGGGCTAGATACTCATATTTAGTCGATGTGTGGAATCCCGTTCTATTGAAATGACAAAGTGTCCGATAGCTGTGTTATTGAGTTCTATAAGGTTAGGTGTTGGAAGACCTATAACTTTTGCAGCAGTATTGGACACCTTTGTGAGTTTGACCATATTTTTAACGGAAAGCATGCCGAAAAAACAAGTTGAACAATACAATAAAATTGACTGAATAATGCTTTGATAAAGTAGCAATAGTAATCGAGGAGCGACATTAAGTCCTTTGAGTTTGCGAATGACCAACAGTCTTTGATGACTCCTTTTCTGAATGTCCATAATGTGCTGAGCAAAGGTGAGTGTGTTATCCAGTGTCACTCCCAGATATTTGAAACTGTCCACTACTTCAACTGTTTGATTTTGAATAACAATAGGGTGCTGAGGTGAAGAGGGACCGGCTATCAGCTCTTTTGTCTTGTTACATTAAGATTCAGGTGGTTACCCTCACACCACTGGGTGAAGTGCATAACAGTGGTGTGATAATCCATGACAGAGTTGTTGTATCTAAGCAGGGCAAGAATGGTTGTGTCGTCAGAATATTTTAAATATTTTATACTAGATGAAGGGCTGATGTTGTCATTCGTGTAAAGTGTATACAAAAATGGGCTTAACACACAGCCCTGCAGTGCTCCGGTATTAATAGGTAAAAGCAGAAGATGTAATTGAGCCCATCCGTACTACTTGCTGCCTGTTGCTAAGGAAGTTGTGTATAAGTTGAATCAGCCGAGGGGGGATGTTGAGGTGATACAGCTTCTGAATCATTACATGTCTTTGGATGCAATTAAAGGCAGAGCTAAAATCCACAAAAACTCTCTGAGCTAAATTGCAAGGGGAATCTAGGTGCTGCAGGAGGAGATGCAGCAGGCAGGCTACAGTGTCCCCTGTGCCTCTTTTAGCCTTATAGGCAAATTGGAGGGGGTCCAGTTGTGGATTGACAGCTGGCAAGATAGATTTCAGCAACAGCTTCTCCAGGCATTTCGAAATTAGTACTGTTGCAAGGGCAACAGGTCGGTAGTAGTTAAGCTCTGAGGGCCGAGGTTTCTTAGGAACAGGGATTATGATGGACATTTTCCATATAAGGTATGATGGCGGTGAAATAAACCTTGCTGAAAAGTAAGTGAAAAACATATGAGAGTTCTTAAGCGCAGTTCTTCAGCACCCATGCTGAGATGCCATCGGGACCCGGGGCCTTGCCCAGCTTACATCTGCTGAGCTGATGCCTCACATCTTCCACGGTAAAGGGGGTGATTCATCAGGGTCTGGAGGAGGGAGGGCTCGCAAGAATGTTATCGCATTCAGTTGAAAAGTCCTGCTTGTCAAAACGAGCGTAGAATGCATTCAGTACTTCTACAAATAGTACTGGATCTGTTGCAGAATTTGCACATGAAGTTGTTCTGGGTTCACATCCTGTTAGTGTCCATACTGACTGGAATGCTTGTTTTGTGTTCATATTGGAAAAATCATGTTCCAGTCTGTCCTTGTATTTCAGTTTTGCCTTAAATACAGCATTCTTAATATTGTGGTTTGCCAATTTCAAGCTAACCCAGTTCTCTCTGAAGGTTTTATGTTTTTCTTTAAGACATTATTTTATTTGGGAAGTAATCCATGGCTTTAAGTTTGGATATTTCCTTATTGTTTTATAGGGCTAGGACGATTCACTAATCTGCCGATTCAATACATATTGCAATTCTGTACTGTAGCTATTGTGATTCATTGTTTAAATTGTGATTTTTGTTTGCTTAATAAAGATTAGACAATGGCAAATACTTGATCATACCCTTAAAGAGACTGTAGTACCAAAAACCTGAATATAATATTTAAATGTGCAACAAAATAACTAAAAACAATACTCTCTGAAATAAAATAAAAGTGCTGTTAAACTGTTCCAATAAATAACAATAAATAAAAAAGCTCTGGAACAATTTATTTAAAATTGAACTAGATTTATTTAAATTTTAAACCCTAGACTGCAACTAAAATGTGCTACAATCTTAACTAATGCTTGGGAATGTTAAGATTCTTCTGCAAAAACAAGAGCTGGTCAACATGCTCTGTGGTGAAGCTGCTTCTCTGTGCAGTCACAATGTCCCCAGTGGTAGAGAAAACCCATTCTGCAGAGACACTTGTCCCTGGTACACATAAGTATTGCTTAGCTATCTTTGCAAGTAGAGGATACTCATGATGTTCTTTCCACCAACCCAATGGGCATTCAGACAGTGGCAGACAATCAGCAGTTCTGTACTTTTGCACTTCCTCTGTTGCAATGTCAGAGGCTGACTTTGCTAATGGCTGCCTGGCATCCCCAAAGGTGTTACCAAGGAGATCATCCAGCGCACAGGAGGATACTCTTCTTTTAGCCAATGGAGAGCTATTATATATAATCATCATCATCTTCCTTGTCTAGTGCACAATTATCACTCAGTTCCTGCCTCGCCACTTCTCCCTAAAAAGTACAACAAATAAAACATGTTGGTAAAAAAAAAAAAAAGTACTGTATTTAAATTCTTTTATGTTGAAAATGTTCCATCTTCGACACTAAATAGTTGTACATTGTACCAAATCAATGCATAGTTTAACACTGAGCAGAAAAGCAAAAAAAGTTACACAAATAATTAATATACAATTTTACACACACACAACTCCAACATTGTGGCTACAGCTTCTGTGACCATTTTTGCAAATGTTTCATTTTTTTCTTCATCAGACAGAAACGGCAGTGCTTTAAATCTTGGATCAACTGCTGAGACCAGGTTAAGAGTTTTTTTTTCCAGATCAGATGCATACCTTTTACTGAGGTCTTGATGAATGGCGTCTTTGAGTTCTCTGACAAACAGAGGATCCTCAAGGATTTTTCTGGGTGTCATGCAGGAGCTGTGCATGTAGTGGGGAAATGACAGAGAGTGTTGGGTTATTCTCATCTGACATAGCTACTTTCACTGGCTCTAGGGCCTGAATGAACTCCTCTGCATTGGTTATGTCCAACTCAATCAAGGTGCTAATATCCTTCTCTCTCTTCCTCACCTCAGGTAAGAGCAGTGCAGCTGTTACTGCAGCCTGTTGCTCCAGAAAACATTCAACCATGTCATAGGCACTATTCCATCTTGTCGAAAAGTCTCTTATAAGTTTGTGCACAGGGAGCTCCAGTAACTTTTGTTTTTCCTGCAAAACATGAAGTCCTGTAGCACTTCTATGGAAATATCCAGTGATGTGTCGTACTCGTCCGAGTAACTTCGCTACAGCGGGCAGCTGCAGTGCGCGCTGTAAGGCCAGATTGAGGCCAGAGTGTGCGCGTAGCACTTAATATGGAGAAAGCCGGTTAATTGGGCAGCGATAACCATATTAGACGCATTGTCTGTGACTAAAGCAGGGTCTTTATCCGTTAAGTTCCATTCAATCGCTACACCACGAAGCAGCTCTGCAAGATTTGCCCCCGTGTGACTCTCATGAAAGGCTCTGGTTTGGAGCACGTGAGAAGACAAATACCAGTCATCTGTAATGTGATGGGCTGTCAGGGTTACATAGGACTCTGTAGCTCGCGATGTCCAGGCATGAAGTGCGACTCGTTGAGCTTTGCTTAAACGTTTTTTTACTTCTGACGCAACCTCATCATAGATTTTAGACACGACTGTGTCTGCGAAAAGCTTCCTCGATGGAATAACATACCTCGGCTCCAAAGTATGGATCATATTTCGAAAACCTGCATTTTCCACAACGCTATAAGGTCGAATGTCTTTGCAGATAAAAAGAGCAATCGACTCTGTGATGCGTTTTGCCTTCTCCGAAGTGCATGGTAATTTACTCAATGTCACATCCAGAGTTTGTTGAGATGCTGCAGGTTGTTTGGCGTTCAGCCCGAAATTCAGCTCGGGATGGTGTCGAGCAAAGTGGGCACTCAAGTTGGCCGTATTGCCACAATATGCTATCACTGTATGGCAGAGATTGCATACCGTTTTAGTCATGTCCAGCGCAGCTCTTCCTGGCAGTGTGTAAAATCCAAAGTGTTTCCACACTTGTGATTTAAAACGTGAAGGTGCAGAAACAATTCTCAATGAAGTTTGCTTCCCTGCCTCTGCCATGGTTTTGCTTTCTTGCGCCAGCTTAAAACGGATACGACGTCATCTAATACAGACAACAACAAAATACGTTTCGCCCTCTGTTGGAATAAAAGCGATAACGTCTTACCCCCACCTCTCTGGAAAGGTAAAATGATTAAATATATATCGATTCTGAGCTAAACAAATCGATCTCAAAATCGTTTTAAAAAGAATCGCGATAGTTTGGTGAATCGATTTTTTCTCCCACCCCTACTGTTTTAACAGGAATGCACATGCCGATACAAAAGTTTATATAATCAGTAATAACAGAAACCTTGTCATTCAGATTCCCATCAAAAATGTTCCAATCAGTGCATGCCAAGAACCCTGTAAGCGTGCGATGGCGTCCTCTGACCACTGTGGGGCACTGTAGTATTGTGGACTATGTTTTTTCAGTTGTTGTTTATACAGCGGGAGAAGTGAGATGATGTTATGATCAGCAACTCCTAGCGGTGGATAAGAACAGGGGCCTGTTTCAGAAAGGAGGTTAAGTGAAAACTCTGAGTATGTTAACCCTGAAATGAGGGAAACTCTGGGTTTTCTGTTTCACAAAGGGAGGTAAGTTTAGCAGGTCAAGTTAAGCCCGTTTCTGAAAGAGAGGTAACTTATACTCAGAGTCAGTTACCATAGTAACTTACTCTGTGAACTTTTCTTCGGTAAACCCAGAGTTTCTGTCGGTCTCCTCCCCTTTTTTAAAGAGGAAGCGATGTTTAAACACCTCATTCATTGCCCACATTTCAGTTACACAGAGAGCAGCAAAGGGAATGTGGGATGTGGTAGCTCAGTGGTTAAGGTGTTGGACTACTGATCAGAAGGTCATGGGTTCAAATCCCAGGTCCACCAAGCTTTTGTGGACACAATTGCTCAGTTGTATAAATTGAAACAAAATATAAGTCACTCTGGGTAAGGGGGTCTGCTAAATGCCGTAAATGTAAAATGAATGAAATGGCGTGTCCTTTTATGGACGATCCTGTTGATGAAGAGTCTGTATTAATTCGTTTGAGCCCAGAGTGGATTTTTGTCACATCCCTATGCATTTTTATTTGAGCGGTACCGTTTTTCTTTACAGTCAATAAGATCCATAATCTCATCCATCCTTACATCAGAAACATCAGCCATCGCGGCCGTGCTCTTACATGCAGATGCTTTGCGTTGCCTTACGTTTCTTTGCAAACTGTAGTTTTGTGTATAACATCGGGGATGCAGAACATATTAGTAAGGCTACTGTTTGCAGAGCGGTCAGGAAAGCGTGCCTCGTGCTTAAGCGCTTTCTGACAATTTTTGTGTTGTTTCCTGATAAAATAAAATACTGTTCTTCCGGTTTCACCTCTGATATTATAACAGTTGGGAATTTACTCTAAAATAGTTCTTAATTACTAAATACAAATTACATCTTCAACAAGTCTAATTAGATTAATGTATTAATTACTATCTCTAGAAAGTATTGGTCTACTTACTAATTTGGTCTACTTACTTATTAATTACTTTCTAAATCCCAAATCAACATCAACCACTTGAACAATAAGGTGAGGCAAGAAACTGCACTTCTAATGTTTTCAAATAAACAATGTTCAATTCAAGGATAATTCATGCAATTGTATAAAGTGTGGAACTAGAGGGAGAAGTGTACATTAAAAATATACCTTTTTTTAATAAAAAAAAAAAACAATATATATATATATATATATATATATATTAAAACACCTTTTAAAATTTGATGTTAAATCCACTATTGTTTTATACAGCAGTGTTGCTTTTTTTTTTTTTTTAAATACGTGTTAATATTCTCCATATGCTTGCATAAGCAGTTCCAGTTCTGCTGGTGAGAAATATGCAGACTTTTTTTTATGCAGACGCTGTTGCCATGGTGACTTTTCAGCTGTTCTGTAACCGAAAACTCAGAGTTTCCCATCTCAGGGTTTGCCAACTCAGAGTTCAAGTTTAAACTCAGAGTTGGTTGAACCACCTTTCTGAAACAGGCCCCAGGTACGAAATGCATCAGTTATATTGCCATAACACATATCCAAGATGTTTGGCCGCCTTGTGGGAACATCAACATACCGCTAGAATGATGGCAACACACAGTCCAACTTGCAGTTGTTAAAGTCCCCCAGAATGAACAGCGGTGCACCGGGATACCTAGCTAACTTGTCGTTAGCATCCCCGGCTATAAGCTCAGCTGCATTATTGAAATTAGCGCTGGGGGCAACATAAACACAGCTGACCACAACAACAGGGAATTCCCGAGGCAAATAGTAGGGACGAAGGAACACAGTTAGTATCTCCAATTCGACATGACTTGTGATGTACTTTGATGTTATTTCACCACCTGTTGTTTATATACAACAGAGGTATTCAACTAAAATTTAAAGGGGTCCAGTAAGAGAAGATTTCTTGAAGCAAAGGTCTGGAAGATCATAATGTCTAACTAGTTAGTGTGATATATATTTAAGTGGCCTAGTAGTTGTATCAAATAAATTCAGTACAATTCCAAAACTTTTTGACAATATTTATTGTCACGTAACATAGAACTGAACATATGTATGATTGTAGATATGTATAACATTCTCTCATTACATAAATAAAAGTAAGGCTACATTTCAAAATAAGAGAAAATAAATAAAATGTGAAAATTGTCTATGTTTAAATAAAGTGCTTAACTTTCCCTTTTATATCTGAGTGAGAGAACAGAGCTCTAGCTTGGCTTGGCAGGATGTTAAACCTGTGCTTGAATGGAGTCAGGGCCGTTCTCATACACATGTGGAGGTGCTCATTAATGACCCTGGAACAGTATTTAGTTTGGATTATGTTCATTGTAAAGAAAGCTGCCTCGCAGTTGTATGTAGAGCCAAACATGATCAGGATGTATAGGGCTACTTTCCTCAGACCTGGGAAAGCTGTCTCAGGGACGCTGTCATCAGATTTGAGTGGATATGTTTGTTCAAAACCTTTATGTTTTGTCTCATAATGGCGTTTCACATTGCCACTTTTAATAAGTGCCACGGTTTCTGAGACACACTGGTTAGGTGCTCCCAATGGGAAGTATGAACAGAAATTAGTCTGTCCATTCTGGATTAAATGCTCTATTTTCGCTGTCCACTTTTCTTCTTTTGGAGAGCGCCATTTGTTCTTTATTCTCCCTTTCTCCGTCTCACTCGTCTGTTTCTCTCCGTTTCTCTCCCTTTCTCCGTCATCTGTTTCTCTCCCTTTCTCCGTCTCACTCGTCTGTTTCTCTCCCTTGTTTTCTACATGTATCGCTATCTTTCTTTCATGTGTAACTTTACTCTAAGCATCTCATTACTCAGCTCTTTACTCAGCATCTGAGACTGGTCGGGCGATGATACAAATGTCCCTGAAGGCCCTTTCCAGTCGACATCTGGCATGTAGCAAATCCATTTTTTATTGCGAAGTGAGCGTACGTTTGACAGAATGAGGGAAGAGGAGGTTTAAATGGTCGTCTTCTAATTCTGCTGCGAAAACCCCGCGTCTTCCTCTTTTCCTCAGCCGAAGCTCCGGTGGTAGAAGCACAGCAGGCTTGATGTTACACAGCAGTGAGGACTGGTTATAACGGCTCCCGAATTTTTTCTCCGTGACTAGAAAAACCACGCTCCAACTGATGCCTTCAGAACTTCATTATTTACTTTTTGTCTCATCACAACATCGATTGAGCACCGTGAAAAACTAAAAGAATAAAATAAAATTGCAATCAAATTTGTGATAAAGTGAATTGCGTGACATTGTTTGATCAATCACATGGCCTATTAAACATACTAATACACAAAACAAACATAACCAAACATACCATGTGCTTTCCAATCAGGATTCAGGAGACATTAGAGTTCTTCTGATCAACCAGCCTTACAGTAATCAATCTTACACTCAGTTCATGTGATCACCTCGTGCTTTTCAACGCTCAGTGCTGTTTATCAAATCACGTGACCAACACGTACAATGGTACTTATTTTTCTCCAGTAGGTGTCACTATTGCCAATTGTTAAACAAATAAAATATACAATACTCAAGTAAACATTCAATTATTACACAACATTTGTAACAAACAAAAACCTTTTTGCATTTTTTTTTTTTTTGCAGTTTTGGACCTTTTTGCAGTTTTTCTCCTCCTTTTGTATTTAATTATCAGGTTCAAATACTTCATTTTGGTGACCTTCTATGCACGAATTTGTGCTGGATTAGCTTGTCTGCTGGTATCTTAACAAACACGCTTTTTGATGCACCTAAATTATTTACTGCATTGTTGTCAAATTGCTTCCTCATGTACCACCTTTGTCAGTCCATACACAGTTCATAAGTTTAAAGACCACACTAACACCAGAATAGATTTAATGAACTTTACTGAAGTATTAATAATAATTATTTTCATCATCATTTCTGGACTCTCTGCCAATGCCACTTTGCTTGTTGCTGTATTTGTCTTGACACTTATGTATTTAGTACACTGGTCAGTTCCAATCTTCTTGTGTCTCATGTAAAGAGCAACTCGCATGGCGTATTTAATCTATTTTGACTTATTTAAGGGAAACTTTGAGACTGAACAGTTTTAACAAGCTAACCTAAATAGAAAAGGAAATGAATGTTCATATAATTATAATAGTAATGAAATTACCTCCCTGGGACGTAACAGTTACGTTGCCAGCTGGTAAGTCATGAAATTACCAAAAATGACCAATAAATTACGTAACTAGTACTTGGTGTGTTAGCTGGGTAGGCATCGTAAATCAATTAATATACTAATCATTCCAGATAATTTACCTCAAGCGGTCCGCTTTTAAGTTCTCAGAGGAATAAAGACACGCACCGAAGGAGAGAAGCATTTCCATTGGCTCCAGTCTGCCGGTATTGGCCAATCACAAAAGTCGATATTGCACAGCCAATATCACTGAATATCCCAGTATGCATTATTATTAGAATTACGCTACGTTTATATGGATATTATATTGTAGACTATTGAGTGGATAAAATATATAAATCTTTTAATTAAATATATAACCCCTTCCCCATCATTCAGAGGCGATGCTTCACGTCCAGCTACAATAATGTATCATATTCATTTGAAACAGCAACCCAGAATATTTGTCACAAGCACTGATTAAAACAATGATGACAATGATCACATGAAAAAAAAACGACTTAAATTCTGGACCTTTGGCAGTGAGGTGGGGTTCGTTCGAACAACCTGAACCCTCCTGCCTACGGGATTGCAATTTCACTGTGACCCTTAGGCACTATATTCTGTGTTAAACAGCTACGAGTGTGGCTGATGCAGCCATTCATTTTCAGACTACATTTCAGTTAGTTACTTAAATATGCACTACATCTTTAAGAAATATGTATAATATAATATCATTTAACCTTCCCCTATACCTCATTTTGCTCATTAATTTCATACTAATCTGTTTATGAGGACATGCTTATTATTAATTTTTTTGTTTGTTTGTTTGTTTTTGTTTTTTAGTCATGGCAGACCAGAAGATGACTTTGAGGGTCATTGTCACTGAGGCAGATATAAGAAAGGTCACACTGACTAGGAGCCCAGTTACAGTGGAGGAATTGATAGGCAATATTACATAATTGCTGGGACTTGATTACAACTTCAGTCTCCAATACAAAGATCCTGACTTTAATTATGAGCTATGCAATCTGTCAGATATTGCAGATCTTCCAGAGATCTAAATCATCTAAATCATCCCTGTACTTTATGTGGTACCTGTCTCAGCATCTGCAGAAATTTGCCTTTGATGACAGCCAAAGTACAGAAGATACAGAGATCCTCTCACAATCATTGCAGGAGTGACAAAAACAGTGGCCAGAGCTATATGATGTCCCAAAATTTTCCGATGACGTGGAGTATAGACTTAGGCAAGCAAATCTGCTGTATCTTAGGGATGGAACACACCTTAAAATAATAAAAGATCTTAAACATGAGATCCTTGAAAGATTGGCAGAGAGCATGTATGGCTCCACAACATACCCAAACAATGCTCAGTTTGAAAGTGTTGCAGCAGCAGATGGAATTGATCACACATGCCTCGAGGATGCACGCAAAGTCTTGGTGAATGAAATAAAGAAAAGAACACCAAATGGATGACTTGTGAAAGAGAAGATGGACCTTACGTTTGCACTAAGAAGAAAAGAAGTGGTGGAGTCCGCGCCTGCCATAAGCCAGATGGTGATACCATGGCCTGCTCTTTTTACAGAAGATCAGGTATGTTCAAGAGTGTTATAACTTAGCTATCTTCATTTTTTGATGATATTGTTCAGTGTCATTAATACACCCTTATTCTCTCACATATTTATGATTTTCTTTCTTCAGATGTACACATACAAATATTTTTAGAAAAATAGATAGTCTCTGAGTCCATTTATTGCAAGTATACAGGACCCCGAAAGTTAACACTTTAAAAACCACGCAACATGAAAACAAGAATCCACACAACCACAGATGATGAATCAATGTCTTGTGGGTTTGTTTGGATTACCATCATGTTCACATTGTGTTTTTTGAAGCATCAACTGGGGGTTGCATACACTTGGTGTTTTATAAGCTTACAGAAATGATTTCTGAAAATTTTAGTTTCCTTTCATCTGAAGAAATAAATAAATTCATCGATACATCTGGGGCAGCATAAGAGTGTCTAAATGATGAGCAAATTTTTTATTTTTATTTTCTTCAATTTACTTTAGAAATGTAATGCCGAGAAAGAGCACAACAGATGCAATTTTTGCTCTGAGAATGTTGATGGAGAAGTATAGGGATGGTCAGAGGGAGTTGCACTGTGTGTTTGTAGACTTAGAGAAAGCGTATGACAGGGTGCCAAGAGAAGAGCTGTGGTACTGTATGAGGAAGTCAGGAGTAGCAGAGAAGTATGTCAGAGTGGTGCAGGACATGTATGAGAGGAGCAGGACAGTGGTGAGGTGTGCTGTAGGTCAGACAGAGGAGTTTACAGTGGAGGTGGGACTGCATCAGGGATCGGCTCTGAGCCCCTTCCTGTTTGCTATAGTGATGGACCAGTTGTCAGAGGAGGTCAGACAGGAGTCTCCTTGGACGATGATGTTTGCAGATGACATTGTGATCTGTAGTGAGAGCAGGGAGCAGGTGGAGGAAAACCTGGAGAGGTGGAGGTTTGCGCTGGAGAGAAGAGGAATGAAAGTCAGTCGTAGTAAGACTGAGTACATGTGTGTGAATGAAAGGGAGGGAAGTGGAATAGTAAGGCTACAGGGTGAAGAGGTGAAGAAGGTACAGGAGTTTAAGTACTTGGGGTTAGGGTTAGGGTTAACTTGGGGTTAACAGTCCAGAGTAATGGAGAGAGTGGGAAAGAAGTAAAGAAGCGAGTGCAGGCAGGTTGGAGTGGGTGGAGAAAGGTGTCAGGAGTTCTGTGTGATAGGAAAATATCAGCAAGAATCAGGGGGAAGGTGTACAGGACAGTGGTGAGACCGGCCGTGCTGTATGGTTTAGAGCTTGAGGTAGCCGAACTGAAGATGTTGAGGTTTTCCCTTATGTGTGACAAGATTGGACAGGATTAGGAACGAGTACATCAGAGGGACAGCCCATGTTGGACGTTTGGGGGACAAAGTTAGGGAGGCGAGATTAAGATGGTTTGGACATGTTCAGAGGAGGGAGAGTGAGTATATTGGTAGGAGAATGTTGGACATGGAGCTGCCAGGCAGGAGGCAAAGAGGAAGGCCAAAGAGGAGGTATATGGATGTAATTAATGAGGATTTGAAGCTAGTGGGTGCAAGTGTTGAGGATGCAGAAGATAGGGTTAGGTGGAGAGAGATGATTCGCTGTGGCGACCCCTGAAGGGAAAAGCCGAAAGAAGAAGAAGTTTAGAAATGTAATGCTCTGTATTTTTCTCTTATTTTGCAGGTATTCTTGGAATTCTGCAGGTTTGTGGGGAAAAACCTGAAGCAGGAATTTTATGAAGGCATTGATCGACACAGTCTTCGTCTAATTGAGATCTTTCAATCTAAGAGAGGAAAGTTGGACAGCTGTTAATGCAGCTTTTACAACAAACCATGGTTGGTCCATATTTGTTATACACTTCCATTGTTGCATTGGTTTTTTTATGGTTTAAGTCAGGGGTCACCAATCCTGCTCCTGGAGGGCCTGTGTCTCTGCAGAGTTTAGCTCCAACCCTAATCACCTACCCTAGCACCTTAATTAGCTGCTTCAGGTGTGTTTGATTAGGGTTGGAGCTAAACTCTGCAGAGACACCAATTCTCCAGGAGCAGGATTTGTGACCCCTGGTTTAAGTAATGAAAACATGTCACAATTAATGATTCATTTGGTTGTCCAATGCAATCAAAATTGTGCTTTGTTGCTCAGCTTTATTGTAGATCATTTCTTGTTATTCTAGCTATGTTTTCTATTTTACTACCCAAAAGAGTCAGAGGCCAACTGATATTAGGTCACTGGTGATCAGAGGGCTCCCGATAGTGCTTGGTGACAACCCCATGGAATT
The DNA here is from genome assembly GCF_030014155.1 of Tachysurus vachellii. NCBI lineage: Eukaryota > Metazoa > Chordata > Actinopteri > Siluriformes > Bagridae > Tachysurus > Tachysurus vachellii. The sequence goes on from NC_083460.1 coordinate 11,465,963, forward strand.
CTTCAAGTCATGCTTTGTAAGTAACTTATTTCCTCAAAGGGTATCTCTAAGGACCATGACAACTTATTCCTTTTATTACCTGTCTTCGTGTTTGATAAAATGTGTTCAGAGTGGTTAAAGGGTTAGTTCACCCAAAAATTACAATTCTGTCCTTAATTACTCACCTTTTGTTCACCATCGGAACACGAATTAAGATATTTTTAATAAAATCTGAGGGTTACAGAACCACACATGCCGCAATGTCATTGCACATTTTGAGGTCCAGAAAGGTAGTAAAGACATTAAAATAGTCCATGTGACTGCAGTGGTTCAAAATTAATGTTTTGAAGTGACCAGAAGTAGTCAGTTGCATAAGAGACTGACACAGAAGAGAAGAAATCTTTGAATGAAGTCATTATTTTTGTTTTGTTTTTGCACACAAAAAGTATTCATAACATTAAAGTTGAACCACTGCAATCACATTGACTATTGTAATGTCTTTATTAACTTTTTGTACCTCAAAATGTGCAATGACATTGCTGTCTGTGTGGTTTTGAAACAATCTGATTTTACCAAATTATCTTAATTTTTTTGTTCAGACAATGAAGGAAAGTCTTATGAGTTTGGAACAACATGAGGGTAAGTAATTAATGACAGAAATTTTGTTTTTGGGTGAACTAACCCTTTAAACAATTGAAACTTAGTAGCAATGGTCTTCATTATTTTCATCTTCATTATTTATTCACCCTCATGTCATTTCAAGCCCATAAGATTTTGTTCATCTTAAGAACTCAATTTGTGTTATTTTAAATAAAACCTGAGACATTTCTGTCCCTCCATTAAAAGTATAGGTAACCTCAACTTAAAGGTTTAAAAATCTCATAAAGGCAACTTAAAGTAAATTAATTAAATCAAGTGGTTTAATATAAGCCTTTTTAAGAGAGAAGGTGGCTTTTTGTGAATTAGAATGAAAGGGCAGAAACCTCAGTAATTTTTGTTTTTTTAATATCTTTTATTTCTCTTTTAAAAATGAACATAAGTCTTATGGGTTTTTAATGACATGAGGGTAAATAAGTAAATGACAATGTTAATTTTTGGATGAACTAATCCTTTGATGTACAACAATCATATTCAACAACAACTTCACACATTCCCTCATGTGTATGTCTCATTACAAGACTATATTGTTTAACATTATTGATATGTAATGAAAAATGTCATGAATGTGCTCTGTTGTTAGGACTCTGATGATGATCACCCATTCCGCCAACTTGACTTTGGGATCCTCCTTGTTGAGCATGAAGGTTCTGTGCTCTCATCTTCCCTTCATCTTGATCCCGTTTCACTCAAGATCATCATTGAAGGACAAGTTGTGCTGTAAGGCATTAAAGACTTGCCAAAAGCTGTGTGCATTTTTTTGGACTTGCATACGCACTGCATCTCAACTACCCCAAATCGCACACACTCCAGTTCATCCAACTGGTGGTAGTGTGATGATCTGTGCCTGTTTTGCTGCTTCAGGACCTGGAAGACTTGCTGTGATAAATGGAACCATGAATTCTATTGTCTACCAAAAACTTTTAGAACGTTTGCCTCACACCTCCAGGGTTGGGGGTTCGACTCCCGCCTCCGCCTTGTGTGTGTGGAGTTTGCATGTTCTCCCCGTGCCTCGGGGGTTTCCTCCGTCTACTCCGGCTTCCCCCGGTCCAAAGACATGCATGGTACATGGTAGGTTGATTGGCATCTCTGGAAAATTGTCCGTAGTGTGTGATTGCGTAAGTGTGTGCGTGAGTGTGTGTGTGTGTGTGCCCTGCGATGGGTTGGCACTCTGTCCAGGGTGTATCCTGCCTTGATGCCCGATGACTCCTTTTATACATTCTATTCATTTTGTAGTACGTTCTTTTGTAGGAGCTTGCGGACGCTCGCTACCCCTTTCACACGATTCCCACTAAGTATCTAGTAGCCGCGCCCCTACATTATACGTATTCGGAAAGAGTAACTGGCTTTACTGCAGTTTACTTTCGCGAGACCTGTTCCCATAGTAACTCTTCACAAACAAGAATGGTGCGCAGTAAGTGCTCTTCGTTTTTACTCATGATCTACATAGATCTAAAACAACAACGTTTATCATTTATTTCTACATAAATACATCATGATATATTATACTTCTTTTTAAGAGCTTTAGATTTACGGAAAGTTTGTAGATTAGTTTTAAGTGAAGACCGAGTTGCAGCTCGCTAGCTGGAGTTCAGATGTAATAGTCAAATAGACGAGAGAAAGCTAACTATTGAAATTAGTAAAAAAAAAAAAAAAATGAGACCGAAGAAAATGACTCTGTAAGCAGCGTTTGTAACTTAATATACCATTTTCTGCGTGTGTTTATTTATTTCACTGTCCTGCTGTCTATAAAGGCTCCACCTCTACTTTTAAAACCCTGTTTATCTTGTTAACCAAATGCTAAACTTACGACATGAATTGATTTCACGTGTTTTCTGCAATGAGGATTAGACCAAAGTCAGATCTATAATGCTCTCTATACTGTAAGATTATCTCTATATACATGTGTAGATAAAACTAAAGAACACTAAAACCAAGTATTATATAATATAAGCCTTGAACAATTTTAGTCTTATTATTATTATTATTATTATTATTAGTATTATTATTAATTTTTATTTTGGCTGTATTCTGCATCTTATTGAAATTGTGGTTACATATAAAATTAAAGTAAGCAGCATAAGAGAAGCACCTGGATATGTTCTGGACATGCACACACATGCATAGCCCTTCCAACCAATTCTTGAAGTGATCATTGATGCACTATTTGCATTGAATTCTACCTTTATTATATTAATGGTATAACTTACTTTTCTAACCAGTCACCAAGGATCTCATCCGCCGTTGTGCTGAGCATAACGACTTTGAGATCTTTTCTCTTGAGGAGATTTCATTACATCAGCTGGGCATTGAAAGGATAGAGCACATTGACAGGTGGTGCAGAGACCTGAAAATCCTCTATTTGCAAAACAACCTCATTTCTAAGATAGGTACAAAGACACAATATGCTTTTGATTTTGTTATGGTGATATCATGACTAAAGCAATTTATTTTACACATTGTTATGAAGAATTAGTGTATGTGTTCCATAGAGAATGTTGGCAGACTTAAGAAGTTGGAGTATCTGAATCTAACACTGAATAACATTGAATTGATTGAAAATTTGGAAGGTAAAAACTATTCCACTTTTCCACTCTTCTTTATTTTAAGTTATTGAAGTAATTTTTGCAATGACACAGATTTAACTGGGATTTTTATGTTTAATGTGTATGTCAATGTCTATGATACATGTGTAGGTTGCGAAGTTCTTCAGAAGCTTGACCTGACTCTCAATTTTATTGGTCAGTTGAGCAGTGTGATGTCCTTGAAACAGAATGTGCATCTTCGTGAGCTCTTTCTTGAAGGAAATCCCTGCACTGATTTCAAGGGTTACAGGCAGTATGTGCTGGCCTGCCTGCCTCAACTGCAGGTACAAACTGCACAATCAGGCAAACAGGCTTTCTTTCAAAATGTTCTCTTTCAGCAGAGTTAAGTTTCAGAATTCCCTGATTAGCTGGGTGAGTAATTTATGGTAATGAATTCACATCAGCATTCTGTTTTAACCCCATTAAAGCCCTTGTTGAATTTCATTTGACAGAAGACTAGATAGAGGGATTTTATAATAAGAACCCACTTCAAATCAAATCAAATTTTATTTGTCACATACACATACATACAGGGTACGACATGCAGTGAAATGCTTTATGCAACTGTCCGGTATAAGAATAAAAAGTATTAAAAAAAAAAGCAAAAAAATAAAATAATAGAATAATAAAAAATATAAACTATATAATAAAACTATATAAAAACTTGCTTGTGGCAGCTTAAGAACACACTTGCTAGTGTCAATTAAATATAACTTAATTGACACTCTGGGCGATGAACATGGTTAAGATTGTGTCAACTATGTACAGAGCCATTTTAGCTTGCTTTCCTAGCTGGTAGATCCATCTGTACTAATTGGGTGTTACAAAATATAATTGAAACACATGACAATAAATTGTGTTCAAATACCAGCACTTAAATATGTTTTTCTCTGTGTATTCAATTGCATGCTGATCTTTAATCATTAACAGAGGATCGACAGAACAGATATAGGACGAGCAGAACGGATTCTGGCGCTACAAAACTTTGATGACTTGAAGAAGTCTATCTTAGAACAAGAGGCTGAATATGTGAAAAAGAGAGAAAAGCAGAAGAGGGAGGGGGTAAAAGAAATTTCAAGTAACAGCCCACATGACAACCATCTCATGAGTAACTGGTGAGTATGATGTATTGCACAACATAAAAAGTTCAAAAAGTCAAGCGGTGTGTGACTGTGTGTGTGGTTGTGTATGTGTGTGGATGTGTGTGTGTTAGTGATGCGCAGTTTGCCGTTATATCTGCAAAAATATTACATTTTTGATAAATCTCGGATGGGTCACGGGTAGATGAGATGCAAGCCATTAATGATGCAAATATTAACTACATACTCTAAACATCAGAGGAAAATTAGCTTTCATTCTGGGAGAAACAAGATCGATTCCCACGGCTTCTTTGCTAGGAGAATCTTGTGCGTTCCTGCAACATACCGAATTCCGACAGAGCTTTTAATATATAGTGTGTTCTGTAGCCTATAAGCAAGGAGTTAAGTTCAGAATCAGAATCAGAATCGGGTTTATTGCTTGGTACTGTAGGAACTACATGTATAGGAATTTGTCTTGGTGTGTTGGTGCATATTAATAATAGACAAGAAGCATAAATATAAGAAACAAAGGTTATAAAATGTGAAACAGTGACATTCCAGCTAAAGTCTGAAAGGAAGTAAAGTCTGTGTTTATGCTATTTATAAAATGTAGCTTAATCTGGCCAAAGAATAACATTTTGTTTCATTAATAAATAAATAAATATATAAATAAATGTTCATTTAAAACAGCATCCATCAAGTGTATTATGTCTAGAACAGATCGCTCTAACTGCACTGAATGCGCTGTTAAAAACCATATCATCATGGTGAAAACTAAGAATTAGTATAATTGTAACATGACAATTGGGTGTGAAGGTCTTGTACAGAGAAACCTATGGTGCGGCGGGTGATTAATTTGAAGCAGCGGATTCGGTGACGTTTGAGCTGATCCACGCATCTCTAGTGTGTGTGTCTGTGTGTGTGCGCATGCCTATGTGCCATTCACAGATTCATTATGTATTCAGCCAATACTTCTCAAATATGGAAGTTTTCCACTAAGTAAATGCATTTGAACAAAAACGGTTACAGTAAATACATGGGATATACGAATGGGACCACTGAATGGGAACCATGAAACAATTTTCATATTTTTTCCTTTATACACCACCACAATTGATTTGAAATGAAGCAAATAAGAAGCAATTGAAGTGTACTGTAGATGTTCAGCTTTAGTTTTGATTAACAAAAATATTGTTATACTGTTTAGAAATTACAGCCATTTTTTTCACAGGCTAATTAAAAGTAAAGTAATTGGACAGTTGACTGATAAACAGTTTCTTGGAAAATTTTGACCTGTTTCATCATTATGCCATGACACATGCAGGAAATAAAAGATCTGGTATTTATTCCAATTGTTACATTTTTAATTTTGAAGCTGTTCATGGGCACTCTCAATATGCAGTCCAGAGGTGTTGATACAAGTGAATTAGGTCATCACTATGCTAAAAAAATAAATAAATCAGCCCTGTAAGTGAGATAGAAGAAACTTCAAGATTGGTAAAGGGTTTTATTTAGTATGATTACAGCCCCTTCATGAGAAGAATTTTAGTTATGTGTAGATGTATGAATAAGCTTTCCAGGGATTAATGTTTATAAAAAAGAGGACTGAAAGTCTGTGACTAACAGCTGCTTGTATTTGTGCTTGTGTATTTTGTTTTAGTCCTCAGAAAAGTGAGAACTGGAACCAAGACCTGGATCTTCCGAATCAGAATTCAAACCCAGAGAATGAGGATAAAGATTTTTGGAACAAACCGTGTGACTTTACTCCTGAGTCAAGACTGGAAGCATATGAGAAGATAAGAGCATACGAGATAATGAGGTACACAAGAAAATAGGGTCATAAAAAGTGGTTGGAGGGAGTGAGGAGCACTTTGGCAGGAGGGAATTGGTGCTAAGTCAATAATGAACTAAAAAAATGACACTGACATGACAGTTGCTCAGGAGTTCTTGTTTGCACAATTCCAATTGACTATAAACAGCTATAGAAAGGACATTATTTACATTATTTACTGTCCGGTGTCACCCAAATTAAGAAATGTTTTCACAATTGCCACAGGTTTGCTCATTAGGAATAAGTGTTAGGGATAAACATAATTTTAAACTTTGTCATTTTTTTTCTGTTTTTATTTTCTGTAAGACAATGCCCAAGTGGACAGAAAAATCTGTATGCTGATTTTACCATCCATCAAAGGCTCTCATCACCTGTAGCAAAAGAGCAGAGCTATGACAAAGAAGTCAAAATGTGAAATGTTTAATTGAGAGGAATCATAACAGTAATGTCTTGATGACCTTACATTCTACACAGGAAAGAATAATTACATTGTCCTGTTGCCCCAACACTGCCTAACACACACACACACCTACCCGAGTAGAGGTCAAGTCTTGTCAAGAAGCTTTAATTATTATTTCAACCATATATAGATGGCGCAGTACATAGTGAAATGAGACAATGTTTCTCCAGGACCATGGTGCTACATAGAACAACACAGAGCTACATAAAACAACACAGAGCTAAGGATTTAAGAAAGATTTTATAATTTATGTCCTTGGTGAAAGGAGTTAAAGAAAGTTGTCATAGCCACATAAAGTGCCTAATGTGCAAACTATTTCAAACAGTATAAGACAAAAGACAGTGCAAACAGACAATACAATACACTACAGGACAATACACAAAATAGGTGCACAAAGATGCAAAAAAGGTTCCCAATCCCTATTCCCAAACCAGACAGTGGTGCAGCTGCTTAGGATGCTTTTAATGGTCCCTTTTGTAGAACATGGTGAGGATGGGTGGAGGCAGATGTGCTTTCCAACCAGTCTTCGTAGGAAGTAGAGATGCTGCTGGGCTTTCTTGCTGATGGAGTTGGTGTTAAGTGACCAGGTGAAGATCCATCTTTGTTCAGTGGAGAGTGGTCGCTCCGTGCTCTTCTGAAGTCAACGACCATCTTTTTAGTTTTATCAAATTCAGAGACTTTTTGTTGGCTCTACACCAGGCAGCTGTTGCAGCTCCTCTCTATATGCTGACTCATCGTTCTTCCTGATGAGACCCACCAAGCACACAACCCTGAGGATCCACAGTTCTCAGTGTGGTGGTACTGGAGATGTTGTTCCCAATCCAGACTGACTGAGGTCTCGCAGTCAGGAAGTCCAGGATCCAGCAGTCCAGCAGTCACAGCTTCTCAATCAGGTGCTGAGGGATTATTGTCAAGTCAAGTCAAGAAGCATTTATTGTCATTTTAACCATCTATAGCTATACATGGTGAAATGAAAAAACATTCCTTTAGGCTGCTACATAAAAAACATAGAGCTACATAAAACAAAACAGAGCTACACAAAACAACACAGAGCTGAAAGTAAGATGTCCTAGCCACATAAAGTGCAACCTAGGGCAAACAGTGAAAACGAAATACAGTGCAGACAGACACAACAAAACACTGCTGGCGGGGCTCCGCACTGTACACACCGGGGATGTTAGAGCAAACAAGATCCGGAGTGTTTTCCCCTCTCATTGTCTACATGCTGATGGAATTTAGGGAGCACTGATTTGAGATTTTCAGGGTTGAAATCTCTGGCAATAATTAACAATTTGTCAGGATGAGCATTCTGTAGATCACTAATAGCCCCATAGAGTTCATATAATGCTTCCTTAGCATTAGTGCTGGGTGGAATGTACAGTCTTACGTGAAAACAGTGGTGAATTTCTGTGGTAAATAAAATGGCCTGCATCTAACAATCACAAAATCAACTAGCGATGAGCAGTAATTAGAAACAATCACAGAGTTCTTGCACCATTCCGTGTTGATGTAAACACACACACACCACCACTGCGAGCCTTACAGCACAGCTGTATTTCTGTCAGCATGAAACAAGGTGAGCTCATCTAGCTGAATGCAGCGTCTGTAACTCTGTTGCTGAGCCATGCCTCTGTGAAAACAAAGATGCAGCAGTCTCTTCTGTTGTCGGACTACTCAAACTGAGAGGATCCATTACCATATTCATTTTAAATACTAACATTGATTAAATTAAAAATGTTATATCTAATTATTAACAAGTGGCTGGCAAAATTACATTTTCAGAGTCAAAGCAAGCATTAGTGTTGCATTATGTGTTTGTGACTTATGAGGATGTTGACAGTTGGAAAACAAATCCAAATATTAAGGCAAGAACAAAGTTAGGATATTGGCAGTAGATGCAAAAAACAGGAATCCTAACCAGAAAATGGAAAGATAAAGGCTTTGTATAGACAAGTACGAAAAGTACGATATATCCTTGGCTGTTGGATATTTTTGGTTGACATGTTTGTATGCAACTCTTTGTGAAACATGTCCAATTCTGGTGTTGACATGACAGTTTATATTGCATAAATCATGTAAGGTGATTTATAAGGTAGATTTGGTGAGATAAGCAAAATCTCTAGAAGGCAATATCAACTTTATAAACTTTAATGCTTACACTTATGTTTTGGCACTTAGCTTCAACAACTGTTTTGGAATTTTAGGCTACTCAGTATCTAAGTAAAGTTCCTTATTTCATGCAGGATTTTTAAAATGCATGCTCCTCAAGATTTATTATGCCAAACCCCAGTGACTTTCAGTTTACTCTACAGGATTTACATACTGCGTCGTCTGTCCTCTAGAACCTGTTCAGTGCACTTGTGTCCATTAGATTAAGCTATAGGAAAATGTCTGATGGAAACTCAGAGTTTGTTTCTCCATTTTAAAATGTTACTAAATTGCTTTACCTCCAACAGTAGAGTGACCTTCAACAGTAGGACATACATATACAATCCATTTTATTGGGAACCTTTAGCCCATATAGCACCAACAAACATGGCATACTTACAGTCAATAAAATTTTTTATTTTGATTTGATTTTTTTTATGTGAATATTGGCAACAAATCTTGAGGTCTATATGTATGATTTTATGCATTGTGCTGCAGCCACGTCATTTTATGATTGCATTACTGCTTAAATGAGCAAATGTATAGTTGTTATCCTGTGTCCTGTTAATGACTGGTAAGAGTATTTTTGAGCACTTGGTAATGTTCTGAAGATTGTGGGTGTGTTACAGACATACTGTAAATATCTTCACTTACATTCACACTCTCACTCAGTCTTCTGCTATGTTGTATAGAGAGCCAAAAAGAGAGGATAAACCTCCCAGAACTTTGATCACATCTGATGGAAGAGTTCTGAACGTGAATGAACCAAAGTATGTATACTTGCACAGACACATCTATACCTATGGCACACATTTTAGCACTGACTTATAGCTCACTCCATTATTGCCCTATTAGGTTGGACTATACTTTAAAGGAAGATGAAGAAAACAATTGTTTGCTTCTGGATCTGCATGTATACAGGTACACACACGCACAACAGTTCTCTAGTAGCCTACACATTCGCAGCTTGTTGTCCAATAATGTATAATATCCTGTCTGTGAATGATTGCAGGCATTTGGACACCACCTTGCTGGATGTGGATGTTCAGCCTACATATGTGAGGGTGACTGTCAAAGGAAAGGTACAATATTGCTTTTCTTGCAGAAACATTTACTTACTTGTGAAGTTCATACATGCGCAATTGTATCCTGTCTGTGTATTTCTCTGCCCCTCCTGTAGCTTTCTCTTTGCCTTTTCTCTCAAACTAACTCCCCAGTCTCACTCCTCGATTAGTTTAATCGGCTGCAGCTGTAGGTTTGGTGGTCATTAATGCATATTTCTAACTTCTGATCACTTCTAACGCTATAGAGTCCAGTTATAGAGTCTCTCTCTCTCTCTCTCTCTCTCTCTCTCTCTCTCTCTCTCTCTCTCTCTTTCTTTCTGACAGGCAGACACACACCTGATCAATCTGATCAATGTGCATAGGGCCTGTACTGTATGTATGTGTATGTATATATATGTATGTATATATATATATATATATATATATATATATATATATATATATATATATATATATATATAAAATATAATATAATATACACAGAGCCAATCTGCCCTATACGTTCACTACGCAAGTTGCATAGGGCCCCGCAAATTACGCAAGGCCCTGCCTCCCCTGCCTCATTTTACAGCGCATGTTAATGTTTACTGTGTAGATGACAATATGAAGCGGATCTGGCCATGAAAAGAGAAAAAAGAAACATAATGAGAGTGAAATGTGAGAACAGCATTCAGGTATACTTGTGTTCTCTTCAAGTTTGATGTCAGCAAGAGCAGTCACTCACTCACTCATTTTCTACCGCTTATCCGAACTATCTCAGGCATCATCGGGCATCAAGGCAGGAGCAAATAACAGTAAAGTTAAGTTAATATGATTCTGTCTCTAGTCTCTATCTGACTGGCTAAAATAGCTGTGCAGTGCTGCCAGTGCATCTCTTGGCCTGTCTGTCACACAACAATTTATTGCGTGAACATTCGCGTGGATAAACGCCGGTGTTTATAAACGGCAGCTCGATAACTGCGCCGCACGTGAACATGCGTTTATCTGCGCATGCAATCGTGCACGAAATGACACGCGTGCTTTCCAGCAGCAACATCTGTGTGGGGACCAGTACAAAAAGTAGCATGATAGCGCTCCTAAATGACAATGTTTATAGTCTCTCAATTAAGGTTACAACAACGTTAATGCAATATGGAAACCATTGGATTTACATTGGAATGGGCATAATGTCAATATGAATGCACATCCCTCAGTAGATAATAACCATCAGGGATCAAGTATTGCTCTCATGCATACTATAAAACACAGTGATACAGTATGGCAAGCCATTTTAGCTTTTATACATTCACATGATATGGATTTTTGATATCAAGAATTCAGTTTTCAGTACTTAAAATGTAAATATTAAGAGTGTGATTTCTAGTAGTAACCAAAACGTAATTTCTGGTATCTGCAATTGCATATTCACTAGTTGAATATTGCAAGAGCCAAGTCATATTATAAATAGTATTTTATATTTGAAAATGGATAAAGAGGAATCTGAGGGAGGCAGTTTAAGTGGGGCCTAATGCAGCTTATAAAATGAATAATAGTAGTTATCTATAACTTACAGGTTTAAGTGGGGCCTAATGCAGCTTATAAAATGAATAATAGTAGTTATCTATAACTTACAGGTGCTATGCTCAAGTTTGTTTGTAGAGGAGATGCTGTCAAGTGTGAATGTGTGGCAAATGGTTTACATGGCTCACAGGTCAGGTAGGAGGGCCCCTAAGCAGTATTTTGCTTAGGGCCCCAGGGAGGTCAGGATCGGTTCTGTATACGGGGGGAGAGAGAGAGAGATGCATCCATAGAATAGGACAAAATTTAAGAAATACAATATGCAGTAATACTAAAATTGTTTATAGAATGAATTATTGGCTTAAGCTGTCATGATCCAGCCCAGACTTTGGCCACATGCTTTTGTTTATGTTCTGTGTCACGTGTCTGCCCCGCCCTTGTCTCTTCCTCTCCGCCTCTGCACACCTGTTCCTTATGTGTTAATTGTGTTGTGTATTTAACGGTGCTGCATTGCCTATGGCGGCACGGAATCCTCTTCCTTTGTCGCCTCGTGTCAAGTTTTGTCATGTCTTTGGTTGTCGTATCTTTGTCCCTGTTTTGTGTTTTTTATTTATTAAATCAGTTTATTTTTACGCTATCCCGCATTTGGGTCTGTTTTTATCCCTGCGTTCCTGACATAAGCACCAATAAAAATAATGCATTGTAATACCTCAGTAAGGCATATGCTGACTAGCAATTATATCGGCTCACAATGATGGTGATTCCTTAGAGCTGAGTTCTTATCCAGAGGTATCAGCTTTAGTCATCTTGATAAAATGCCCAAACACAAATACAATTACAATTACAAACAGCACAGCAATTCCACAACAGGAGATAAAAGTGTAAAGTCAGTCAATCCATAATACATGTCTAATCTCACCTGGGTTACTCTGAGAACACTCTCCCCACTGCCCCAGAGGGAGTCCTCAATAGAATACAGACTTCAGGGTTTGTGAACGTTTTACTTCCGGTTTCTACTTCCGGTTGTGTTAAAATAAAAGTGAGGTGCACGCTACCATTTACGTGAAGTATAGTCATTGTTCTTGCCTACCAAGCCGTTTCCTTTGTCTATTTTATTTTGCCTTACCGTGTATGACCTATTATTCTGTTTGCTGGAATTTCTTTGCTGTTTAGCTTTAACCCCTTCTCTGTTTTGTTCACTTCACTGCTCACTGTTACCCTATTAATTCCTATGTACCTCCCACCTTGTTGTGACATTGTCCATTGTAAAAGGATCTATTCACATGATATTGATTACTTGAGTGTGTGTTTGCAGGTGTTCCAGATGGCTTTGCTTGATGAGGTTAAACCAGACAGCAGCACAGTACAGAGATCTCAAACTACTGGCCACCTGCTTATCACCATGCTCAAGGTACTTGCATGAGATAATGCCATATTATACTGATCAGCTATGACATTAAATCCACTGATTATTACTGATTACAATGACAAAGGGGTGAGAGACATTAGGCTTCAATTGAACGGCAGCTTAATAAAGTCTTTTTTTAAAATGAATGTGGTAGAAGCAGAAAAAAATTAGCAGTTGTAAAAATGAACGACTTTAAAAAGGGCTTTGCAAATTTTGATGGCCAGACAACTGGTCAGCTTACTCATGTGCATTGGGACAAAGACTAGCCTGTGTAGTTAAAAACCCACAGAAGAGCTACAGTAGCACAAGTTGCTGATTTGTATAGCGCTTTTTGAAAAGGTTTGGTGCCGAAGCTCACAGTGCATTGCTGTATATGTGGCTGTGTAGCTGCAAACAAGTCAAAGTGCCCATGCTGACCCCTGTCCACCACTGGAAGTGTCTATAAGGAGCATGTGAGCATCAGAACTGGATTATGGGCCAATGGAAGATAATGGCCAGGCCTGAGGAAACTATAATTTCTTTTATATCATTTGGACAGCCTATTACATATGATTTACTTACCTGGGGAGGATATGGCACCAGGATGCACTACAGAAAGAAACACAAACAAACACACACAGTCATGGAAAAAGAAAGTACACCTTTCTTCAATTCTATGTTTTTATTTATGATAAATAAAATAAATTTATGATTAAGATAAGTAAAAAAAAGTGTAAAATTTCTATAAAGAAGCAAACAAACTCAGGTGACAATACAAATAGCACAACAGATTTCAATATATAGTCCATTTTTATGGTCATTTTTCCTTCCAACTGAAAGTTAATTGCAGACATATGCTACCTTGTGGACAGCATGTGGTCTATGAAGTGGCAGCTTATAGTATAGAAGCTCATAAATATAGTAGAATATGTCAAATATTGTGTTATTTTGGAGCCTATTAAGGTAGTGTTTATGCCTGCCTACTAGAGTTGAAGAAAAAACACATTATTCATGATCTAGGTGTTTGTCCTGTGTGCGGGCATCCCCATATATTGGCCATGTATTGCATATAGATACTGTAAATCAGACATGTGACACTGTTAACTTGTCAGAAGAAAAGACTGAGAAGAAGAACCATATGTCTACTCTTTCCCATGCCTTAACATTTTTAGCTGGACATTGTTTATCCTCTTGAGCGCCCTTCAAATATGAATTGTTTAATCCAAGTAATGTGTTTGGTTATAAATGTGTTTAATAGATGTAAAGTGTTTGATTACATCCCTGTAGTTACAAATGTGTTTTGTTTGTTCAGGCGCATGAAGAGATAGAAGTGAAAAAAACATCTCATAAACTGACTGGCATTGGAAATAAGACTTCAGAGATCTCAAACGAAAAAAACAGGTAATAAAACACTCTTTACTCATCTGATTTTATTTCTTAGCTGCTAGATTTTAATTTACACATTCATATAAGGATATATAATTTATATACATGTAACAAGGTATATTATGTAATGTGATGGCTGAAGCATTGTACAGTAACATATCTAAGTTAGAAATAGGCAGTGAATCAATGCATATTCATTCAACATGTTGACATTTCTGTCACTTCACACCAGCACACAAAATATGAGGCTAACCTCAAATATATATAACATATATATATGGTTATTTTCTCTTGGTTCAGTAATCTTCTGAAATCTGGCCTCACTGGTAATATTTTAACATCTCTCTCTGTCTTATTTTCCTTTGCTGCTTTCTACAGGGTGATTTCTGGTTGTCAGAGATTAGAAGTTGACCCTAGTAAAAGCTTTGCTGTACAACTAGCCAACATTGTCCCTAAAGAAGAGCGCACTACACATGGTCCCCTGCAGCTCTCCTGGCCTTGTCGAGCCGTATCCAAAGACTTTGTGGATGACCCTGATGTGCCCCCTCTCATATAAGAAACACAAACAAAGGAAGAATTTATGAATATAAGAAATATGAGTTATAAACTATTGTAAACATAAGAATATATACAGTGTGACTTGAAAGTTTGTGAAAATTGTGAAATTTCTATATTTCTGCATAAATATGACCCAAAACATCAGACTTTCACACAAGTCCCAAAAGTAGACAAATTGAACCCAATCAAACAAAGTAGACACAAATATTATACTTGGAATTCAGGACAATGTTCCAATATTATATATCCGTGCGGGGTAAAAGTATGTGAACTTCTAGGATTAGTATTTACTTTCAAGGTCAAATTAGAGTCTATCTGATTTCAGTCAATGCAATGACAATCAGGTCTCCGTGAGTGTCCTATTTTATTTAAATAACAGAGATATATCAAAGTATGATGTTCATGTTTGTAGAAGGGGATCATTGCAAAAACAATGGAGATTCATGAGGACTTCAGAAAAAGAGTTATTGTTGCTAATCAGGCTGGAAAAGGTTACAAAATCCTCTTTAAAGAGTTTGAACTGCACAAATGTATAGTCAGATTTAGTACAAATGGAGGAAATTTAAGACCATTGCTACCCTACCCAGAAGTGGACAACACATCAAAGATCACTCCAAAAGCAAGACATATAATAGTCTGTTGGGTCAAAAATGAATACAGGGTAACATCTAAGCAACTAAAGCCCCTCAGTTGAGCACTGAACAACCTTGGTTTGCATGACAGAGTCAAGTCAAGAAGCTTTTATTGTCATTTCAACCATATATAACTGTTGCAGTACACAGTGAAATGAGACAACGTTTCTCCAGTATCAAGCTGCTACATAAAACAAAGACAGGGCTAAGGACTTAGTAAGTTAGTCCTAGCCACATAAAGTGCAACCTGGTGCAAACAGTGCAGGACAAGACAAAAGAGAGTTGCAAGGAGAAAGCCACTACTCTCCAAAAAGAATATTACTGCCCCATGATGTTTGCTAGAAATCATGTGGACAAGCCAGAGGGCTATTAGAAAAGAAACTTTGTGGAGGAATGAGACCAAAATAAAACTTTTTGTTTTAAAATGGAAAAAAATTCAAATTTGTTTTAAAAAGGAAAATACTGAATTCCAGCATAAAAACCTTATAGCTTCTGTGAAACATGTTGGTGGTAGTATCATGCTTTGGGCCTGTATTGCTGCATCAGGGCCAGGACAGCTTGCCATCATTGATGAAACAGTGTAATCAGAATAATGCAGGTGAATTCTAAAGGAAAATGTCAGGACATCTTTCCATGAACGGCATCTCAAGTAAAAATAGGTCATACGCTAAGACAACGATCCCAAGCACCCAGGTCTGTGTACCAAAGAATGATTAAAGAGGAACAAAAGAAAAATTGTGGAAGGACCTGAAGCAAGCAGTTCATGTGAGGACACCCTTAAAAATCCCAGTGTTGAAGTTCTTCTGTACTGAAGAATAGAATAATAATCCTTCTAAGACATTGTGCAGGACTGATCAACAGTTACCAGACACTTTACTTGAGGTTATTGCTTCATAAAGGCTCACAACAGATACTGAAATCAAAGGTTCACATACTTTTGCAAGTCACATATATGTAATGCTAGATCATTTATCTCAATAATTAAGTATAATATTTTTGTCTTTTAACACTTTGTGAATATCTGATGATGCTTTTAGCATATTTCTGCAGAAATATAGGAATAATAAAGGGTTCACAAACTGTCAAGTAGGGTTAGTGGAATGTTGGGGAAGGTAAAAATGGGCAATTTAATAGTAATAATAACAACAATATAATTAATACCAAATTTGTGAACATTGATATTCAGACTTCAAAGGTGCAACAGAAAGCATAGTAATATTTCAGATATATGTGATTCTGACCTTATTTTTCTAGCATGGTATCATCTTGGGTGATGAGCCAAAAATCACTGTAAAAAAATGTTATGCTGAACTTTATATTTTGGGCTTATAAATAAACACTCTGGGCTGTAAATAAAACTTTGTAATAGCAACAGTGACCAATTTTAAATATAATGACTATTAATTACTTTAGATAAAACTTCCTATACAATATATGTGGGTGGAGGCATCTTCATCAGAAACTTTGCTTAATCAGAGATATCTTCAGGACTTATCTTCATATCTTTTTTGATAATGAGTTAAATCAAAACTTCAGTTAAGTGAGCTGTAAGCATAGCATTTCAATGCTTGGCCACAAACATTGACATTATTTTCTTAATTAGTTTTGCTTGATATCAAAAATATGCAATGCTATAGTCTATTGTTGTGGTTTTGTTTTAGTCATGACACCAGAGCCATAATTGTGGGATGTACCATGACAGATTCATTTATAAACCCGCAAAGATTCTGTAATTCTTACAGGAGGGGGAAGTGCGCCGATGCGGACATTGCACACTGCTACCGCAAACTTCATCTAATGGTGGGGAAAAATAAAGACTTTTCTTCATCTTCCATCTTGTGCTTAACGGAAACATGGCTGTGTGGACTATTAAATCTATTAAATGCCTGACTTGAGAAGAAAACATTCTGGATCACTGTTACACTACAGTAAACAATGCATATCACCCTGTCCCACGAGCTGCTCTAGGACACTCTGAGCATGTCATGGTCCATGTGATTCATGTATACAGGCAGACATTATAGCTCTCTATACCTGTTGTAAGGATATCAAAACAGTGGCAGTGTATGATCTTCAGGCATGTTTTGATTGTACTGACTTTGATATATATTTAGGACTACCACCAACAGTCTGGATGAGTACTCAGAGACTGTAACATCATATATAAGTTTCTGTGAGGATAGCTGTGTTCCATCATGCACCAGGTTAAGTTACAACAATGACAAACCCTGGTTAACAGTCAGACTCAGATAGCTAAGGCAGGAGAAGGAACCTGCATTCAAGTGTGGGAACAGAACTAGGTCTAAAGTGCTTAAGTACAAGTTTAGCAAGGCAGTGAAAGAAGCTAAACAGCTGTACTCTGAGAAACTACAACAGCAGATCTCAGCCAATGACTCTGCTTCTGTCTGGAAAGGGCTCTGACATATTACTAACTGTAAACCCAAAGCCCACCACTCTGCTAACGACTTGTGTCTAGCCTACAGCTTGAATTCGTTCTATTGCTCCTTTGAAAGATGATAGGACAGTCCTGTCATCATTACTCTTAATGATACCAGCTTTCAAAACAATCTCCAGCCCATCAGCCTGACCAACCCCACCATAGCAGTAGTTGAGGCTTCCTCACAGACATACCACAATCAAAAGCTCTCCAAGCTGAGTGTGTCAGACTCCACCTGCAGGTGGATCACAGACTTCTTGACTGACAGGAGACAGCACGTGAAATTGGGAAAATATGTCTCTGACTCCTGCACTATAAAGGCTCATGTAGGGATATGGTAGCTCAGTGGTAAAGGTGTTGACGAAAGGTCATGAGTTTGGTCATGCTGGCTCGCCCCAAGGCTGGGTTCTTTCTCCTCTGCTTTTCTCTATATATACCAACAGCTGCACCTCTAATCACCAGACTGTCAAACTTTTGAAGTTTGTAGATGATACCTCACTCTGAGGGGGATGAGTCTGCTTTCAGGAGGAAGAATAACCACCTGGTGACCTGGTGCAGCAGGAACAACCTGGTGCTCAATACAGAGAAAACATTGAAGATGGTGATAGATTTTAGGAAGATCCCAGCCCCTCCCACCCCTGTCACTCTGTGTGACTGACCTGTCACAACTGTGATCTCCTTCCGCTACCTGGGAACCACCATCACCCACCACTGCTCAGATACATTAGATTAACATTCACAAATCAGACTGTTATAATGCACCTTCCTTTCTCACACTGGTCCACTATTGTATATCCTGCACAAATGTACAGTTAATGTTTTCTTTCAGTTGTAATATATGTAACATTTCTAATTGTATATTTGCACTGGCCACTTTGTACATACTGCATTAGTTTACAATTCATGTCTCTATTCTTGTTTATGTCCAACAGCTTTTTTTTATTATATATATATATATATATATATAAATCTTTATGTTTATACACATTATTATTATTATTATTATTATTATTATTATTATTTATTTATTTATTTATTTATTTATTTATTTATTTATTTATTTATTTTTTAATTTGTTTTTTTATACCCTTTGTTTCTTATATTTATGCTTCTCTATTATCTCTATTGTGCACCAACACATCAAGACAAATTCCTGTGTATGTCGACCCTACGGTACCTGGCAATAACCCTGATTCTGATTCTGTTTTGCTTTTTAGTGTATATTCATTCATATAATTGTGTTTACAAATGCAAAGTCAAGAGTAACTCTTGTACTCTAATTTTATTTAATCCAGATATGTGCAGTTTGTTTTTATTCTTTCACACAAGGATCAGAATGAGTTGCACATGTAAAGTGATAGAATGAAGTCCATTTGTTCACATTATGATACATTAAAGATGCATACCACAACGAGATCTTCCTGGATTTTAAAACTCAGAACATTTATTTGTTCATAAGACCATCCAGTTGCTCCACTTTAAGTGGATTTCATGACATTTGCTGTACTTTTTCTAGGCCATTGAGGGTCAGATGAATAAAACATGACAATGTCACTGAATAGTGAGCCATTCTGAATTATTTACACTCATCTGCTCTGTTCCTCATTCTTTTGTTGTGGAAAGAAATTTAGATCTGAATGGATGTTCCTTCCCATTTAATTTATTTTGTCTAACATGGTTTAAGGATTACATTCCCACTTTTCCAGACAATTTCACCTGCCCTACAATGTGAACACAATGAGACGTGTGCTTTGCCTAGTCCATTTGTGGCTAAACTCCCCTTCCTCTGCACACATACAGTACATACACGCCCAGTTCCAGTAGTAACCATCAGATGTCAGTGATGAGACATATGTGAACTGCACAACCTTTTCTGAGAGAGAAAAGCCAGAGCATTGTGTGTGTGTGTGTGTGTGTGTGTGTGTGTGTGTGTGTGTGTGTGTGTGTGTGTGTGTGTGGTTACTTCATCTTGCCTTGTGTTACCACACCCACTCTGAGAGCAGTAAGGTAGTCTGTTTACTGTTTGCTAGAATACCAAAGCTACTCTGATGTGTGAAATATGAAACATACCTCTAAACCTTGTGTGTAACACTGAATAAATTATCATTAATTAATAATAGTATTGTTGATGAAATCTTCCCACTCTGTCCCTAAAACACAAACACACACACACACACACACACACACACACACACACACACACACACACACACACATACAGACACTGACACTGACACTGACACACATGCTCTGCTGCAGCCAATCTGCGGGTTAGAGGCTAGTCTTTATAGACAGGGTAGAGGTGGATGGATATAAAGAGTAAAGGATATAATACAGGCAGCACAATAATTTACATGTGTCATTTAATATCATTTTGGGTGACTGTATATTATTACCTAAGTGAAAAGCATACAAATCCAGCCATTTGTAAGAACTGACATGAAACAAAGAAACTATGTAATCTAAAAATATTTTGTGGAAATTATGTGGAAACATTATCTTTTATGTCAGATGGAGTTCTCCACATGTGATATTAAACATTTGCTTAATTGAAATAGGTTTTGATTACCAGACAGAAGTTTTATCTTTCATTGTGGGTTTGGCATTAAAATTATATCAATGATATATGTTCTGATTGTTTTAATCATGTAATCTTAATGGTCATAACAATTAACAGTTTCCTTACTGAAGAAATAGTTTAATATAATAATTTATTAATCCTCCAGTTATTCTCAAATTTACTAACATTTCTTTCACTGTGGGATCAATTTGATCACAGCAATTTAAAACTCTAGAATATGTTTTTACCTCAGTTTATGTGTCAGTTGAACTATGTTTCTTAGTTGATTACCTAAATAGCCCTATAAAATAAAACAAAAAATCCCCACCCACCCCACCACCTCATCTGCTTATATATCCAGAATACCTATTGTGCAACTATGGGAAAATTTACAAATCACCATAAAATGATGTCATCACTGGACCTATGCGATACTGGACCATATATCCCAAAATGTTTTTGAGTTTGTCATGCTCTCATCAGCCTTGCCTTGTTTCTATGTCATTATAGTGTATAACGGGAGAAAACATGAAAAGTCATTAGAGACAATGTGGCTGGAAATATAGCCCTTCTCGGGTGTCATCTCAAGTATATGCTTTTCAGTTGATGCTGTTACGAAGAGCTAACATCTAAGATTTCATTATACATCTTAGACATGGCTGACAGCATATTTGCTGGGGCCTGGAACCATTTTGATGAAATTACTGTAGCATCACCTCTACCCTGTCATTCAAATGGAGAGGAATCACTCTCTCACTCACTCATTTTCTACCGCTTATCCGTACTACCTCGGGTCACAGGGAGCCTGTGCCTATCTCAGGCATCATCGGGCATCAAGGCAGGATACACCCTGGATGGAGTGCAAACCCATCGCAGGGAACACACACACACTCTCATTCACTCATGCAATCACACACTACGGACAATTTTCCAGAGATGCCAATCAACCTACCATGTATGTCTTTGGACCGGTGGAGGAAACCGGAGTACCCGGAGGAAACCCCAGAGGCACGGGGAGAACATGCAAACTCCACACACACAAGGCGGAGGCGGGAATCGAACACCCAACCCTGGAGGTGTGAGGCAAACGTGCTAACCACTAAGCCACCGGAGAGAAATCACAATAAATTTTAATATTTGGAATGTAATGTGTCTGCTGGTGGTTGCAAGACAACAATAAGGTCAAAACTAAGAGCGTATTTCTCTTGAGAAAATCAGTGTTTTTGTGGAACTTATGTTTTCCTCTCACCTCATATGTCATGTGAAGTCTCAGTGGCTCTTGCAATACTACAGGTATGGATATGTTAGGTTAGGGTTTTAAAGCAGAGGGCAGTCTCTTGAAGATTATAAAATTGCATGTGACCTTAATTACTATCCAAAACATCCAGGACAGATGTATGACATTTTTTTTTTCTTACTGTATGTTTTATACAGCTAAAACAGCCCGTGATTCAAACTGACCCCAAAGAACACTGATTCTTCAAAATGTGTACAGGGCATTGAAAACATATCATGTCAATCATTTATTTTTGGACGTAAGACATCGAATGGGGTCAAATTGATGGCAAGGATAATATTAGGGCTAATCAATGTAAAATGGTGTTATATGTTTATTAATACCAAAATTAAACCATGTGAATGATTCTTCTTCAAATTATAATACCAGTCTTTTAAAGTCACGGAGGGTTAGATCCTCTGAGCCCAGCGATGTTAACCTCCTAAAAATCAGCAGAGAACGTGAAGAACCCCTTCACTTGTAGCAGTCGTACGCGCCTCGGACTACAAAGATGCGTACGTCAGAAGAGTGCCACGTGACGTTCCGTGTTTCGCGCCTCTCCTACGGCTCCCTCCGGGTCGTGTGTCTTTTTCAGCACTAGTGGCGCGTAACGGAGGTGAAATTCAAGAGGCATGCTTCGTCGGGAGCGATCGCGTTTTGATCTCGGTCTTGTGTATAGCGTACGTCTTTATGTATTACGTCTTGGTAATGAATATTCGTGACACTGATCTTTGTCTACGGGTTCGACTCATTGTTTCTTGTGGCCGTGTGTGAGTTCTTATTTTTTCTTTGTTACGTATCAGTCTCGCGAATGTGGTGTGATATTGTGGTGTGATTTTCCCCTTAGCGCTGTCTCTCTGTTTATCTTTGCGTGTTGGGGGTTGTTTGACAGGCGTTGGCTTTCTGTCCTCAGCCGATACGCATCACGCATCTCTCCTCCATCAGGATCCTGGAATGACCAACCGCAAATAAAGGGGCTCACGCCCTCTTGCACGGATCATGGCATGCGCCTCATCATGCACTTGCACACGCTCGCCGCCGACGCTCTACAGCAGTGAACATGGGGCTCAGGTCGAGAAATGGCGCTAACGGCGCCCAGGACTCACGCGAGCGGCGGAAAGACGCCGTGGCCGGGGAGCTCGAGACATGCACAAGCCACGAGCGGGACGGCGCGCTACTGCTCGCCAGCTCGCCCAGGCAAGCGGAATTTAAACGAGGTTCGCAGAACTTTGGCCTTTTGGCCAAGACGCCTATCGGCTACACGCGGCCCGTGAAGAGGAACAACATCCGGAAGCGCCGCATCCAGAATCTCATCTACGATGCCCTAGAGAGACCGCGGGGATGGGCTCTTCTTTACCACGCATTTGTGTAAGCACTTCCAATGCCCGAAGCACACAAACATCAAACCTTTTTTCACCTTAAATCTAACTTGATCGAGCGAGAAGAGAGATAGTGTTACCATACGTGCACACCCGTACATAGTCTTGTGTACTTCTAGGTTTGCTGTGCATTAAACTGCTTAAATTACGCAAAGATTAGCCAAGTTACAGCTCCATATTCTGAAGGAATTCAGCACATTATAACTTCTATGTATCTACGTAGTAAATAGCTATATTGAACTTCTATATAAACCTATGTTGTAAATAGCTCCGTTGAACCATTAAGGGTTGTCCAAGAGGAAGAAACTGAAAAACTCGTTGTTCTAGATATAGTCTGTTTGTGTATGCACAGACTGGGTGGACATACTTAATAAAAAAATATATTATAAGCTAAAATGGAAAGTAAATGGCCTGACTTCTAAATATCATCTTAATAACTCAATCTACCGTACTGTACCTTAATTGCTGTCCATGGTGCTGAAATGAAAACCCGAGCAAGCGACCTTATATATATATGTATGTATAGAGAGAGAGAGAAAGAGAGAGAGAGTGATGAGCGAGAGGATGTCGATTAGTGATTGTTAATATGCTATAAAGCACAAAAGCATGAAAAGTAATTATGTAAGTGATCCTTTTAATAAATGCACCACACACACACACACACACACACACACACACACACACACACACACACACACACACAGACACACACACAGGGAGCCTAAATGTATGTTTGCTCTGGTTAATTAGAAGTGCTTCATTACAGAGGATCAGAGAGGAGATGATTTTAAGATGACTTGACCACATGACTTTTTTCCATTGCTGCAGAGTCAAATCTTTATGCTTCCTAGCCAATCTAAGCCTTTTTTCAGTTAGTCTCTCTGATAAGTGGTATTCTAAAGGCTACACAGCTGTTAAGTCCCAGTCCCTTGAGTTCCCTTTACAGAGTTTGTGTGGAAATGCTCTTACTTTCTCTATTAAACATAACTTTGGACTTCTACGATTGTATTGTTACGATTTGATTTAGGACCTTTAATGCATTGGACCATTCATAACCCAATTTTGGTAGTTTCAGCAATCTCCTTAGTTGTTTTCTTTGCTTGTTGAAGGCCAATAATTTGACCTCTCTGAACCAGAGTAACATTTTTTGTTTCCAGTTGAAACATATTAATCACTGCAGTAAATATCCACTGAAATCCTTTTTTTTTTTTTTTTCATAGCTAGATCCAGGTGATGAGCTTTTTCTGGGCAGGCAGTATATATAAAAACAACTTAAATGAATTATGCAACTCATGTTGCATGATAGGGAGAGTGGGATAGGGGATTAAATACTACTACTACTACTACTACTACGACTACTACTACTACTACTACTACTACTACTACTACTACTACTACTAATAATAATAATAATAATAATAATAATAATAATAATAATCTGAACAAACATCAAAATTAGCTTAATGCAATATAATTTACAATAATGTTTATATTTCTATCTATTATGTACCAACAGTAATGTTTTAGCTTGGTTACCATTTTTTTGCCCACTGGAGACTAAAGTTCCATAAACTCTAACATGTATTTATGCAGAATTTCAAATAACTTTATCTACTAGTCACTCTCCCTATGGTGTGTTTATGACATAGAAAAAAAAAACGTGTGCACATACACAGTTATTTTTTAAAAATTAAAGCAATATTCACAAACCAGGTGAGAAAAATTAGCACCTTCCAGAATTATTAGTTTGTGACAATAAATGTTTTATTGTTTTATATATAAATATAAAACAATAAATGTTAACAAAAAACTTTTTTTTTTTTTATCTCATTTTTTATACAACTGAGCAATTGAAGGTTAAGGACCTTGTTCAAGGGCCCAGCAGTGCCCTTGGTGGACACTTGTTGGACCTGGGATTCAACCTCATGGCTTTCCAATCAGCAGTCCTTCGCGGCAACCACTAAGCCACCACATCCCAATACATCCCTTATTACAGCAGCAGAATGAATTCAAATGTCTAAAGAAAGTTTAAATTCAGAATCAGTATCAGGTTTAGTGCCAGGTACTGTAGGATCTACATGTACAGGAATTTGTCTTGGTGTGTTGGTGCATATTAATAATAGACAAGAAGCATAAATATAAGAAACAAAGGTTCTAAAAATAAAAAATATAATAATAATAATAATAATAATAATAATAATAATAATAATAATAAGAATAAGAATAATAAAGATTTACAAAAAAACAAGCAATTGGATGTAAACAAAAATAGAGAAATGAATTATACACTAATGCAGGATGTGCATAGTGGTCAGTGTGAGAAACAGACAGATATGTGATAAATCCATATTGATTGTTTCCCTTATATTCATGAGCTCTTCTCTGGTCAATACTAAAAAACACGTTTTAAAAGACATAACATAACAAAACAAAGCACACCAACACACAGAGGCAGCCACCTGCGGTGCTATCTTGGGTGATGTCTAGCAATTTCTAGAGGAATGCACACAACCAACACAAAACACACCGCTCACACAACAAAGCACTTGATAGGGGGGGGGGGAATGGAATGTTGTTATGGAATGTTTTAGATGGGCCAAGTCAATCACCCTGTCCTGAAGAGGAGATGTTAGTATTTTCGGGTTCAAAGCCTGAGCACTGCTGCCGCTATCACTAAGCTAAATTCAGGGAAGAGATTGCCAAAGAACCATGCAGAGACAGAAGAAATGTGTAATATTCAGTGTTATCTATTGGTAAACAAAAGATGACATGGCACAGACATGGTGGTTGAGGTGTTCACTGGCAGTTGGGCAGGTTTTTTATGAAAAAAAAAAATCTAACCCATTTTTTGATCTCAAACACAAATTGGCCTTGCTCTTCCAATAATTTAATAGAGGATTATATACTGTCTTACAATCTAGAAGGTAGGAATTCTTCACGCTTCATAAAAATCTGTGTATGTACACACTACTGTTTATTTAATAAGAGTGCCTAGTGGGATAAAGCAGTTACTAATGAGGAATGAATGAATGAATGAATGAATGAATGAATGAATGAATGAATGAATGAAATGAAAACTGTTATGGTGAGACCGTTGTATCATACAGATAGCAGTGACAGTACTCTAGTGAAATACGTGATAGATTAGATTAGATTAGTTTCCACTTTATTGTCATTACACATGTACAAGTACAAGTCAACAAAATGCAGTTTGGCACCTAACCAGAAGTGCAGGATAATGTATGTTATTTCCAAGCACTAATAATAATATTGTACTGTTGTGAAATGGGCTAATTACAAGCACCCTAAGTGCAAACATACCAAGTCAACACAGGCATACATTAAGAGTCTATAATTACAGTTGGGAACTTCTTTGCTTTTCCAATTTAAAATGACATTACCTAGCATTCTCACAAGCACATGGTGATTCCTTATTTATTGCAGCAGTATGTTGTGTCAAGAATAGAGAATGAATACAACATGTACCCAAAAACAGCTTGGGATATGTGTCTGTATGCCTAAAGTTACACATAGTCTGTTCATAGTCTGTTCTGGACATGTTTTTAATCAGAAATGTGATACACTTCATCCGACTCTAAGTGCCTTATACTTTGATGCCCCATGTCTCTCTCTCTCTCTCTCTCTCTCTCTCTCTCTCTCTCTCTCTCTCTCTCTCTCTCTCTCTCTCTCTCTCTCTCTCTCTCTCTCTCTCTCTCTCTCTCTCTCTCATACACACACACACACACACACACACACACACACACACACACACACACACACACACACACACACAGTAGTTGTTCATGCTTCTTAAGTCCAGTCATGTGACATGTTGCCACGGTAACATTTCCACTTGGAGTGGAGGAGGGCTGTTCCAGTGCCCTTTGACAAACATACATGGGCATAAGGACACATAAAATTGAGATGCTTATGAATTTGTGTCTCTGCACTGTGTGCTACTAAAGCATGTGTGTGTGTTTGATTTTTTGCTTTGGAAGGATGGTACAGTTATATGCAGTAAAGTGTCGTCTGTTGCTGAGCAACTATTCCAAATTAGATCTACCACTAAAAGATATTAAAATTATTCAACCTACAAGACATGCAAATGTGTCTCTGGTGATGTAGGGATAGAATGGATATATGCCTAATATTTCAATATTTTTTCAATGTATGTGTCTAAGTGAGGTATGTAATTTCTGTCCAAACTCAGGTATGCTTTGTAGCTTAAACCCATAAATTCTTGCAGTATGTGGCATACTAAACGAAGGATACTAATATATCTTAAACTAAGCCTTTAGAGTATGATTATATCATTGTGCATCCTGATTATGATGTCATTGTATGTTTTGTTTGTATGCGTTTAGAGCCCAGGCTATCAGGCCATAGACACACACATACACACATACACACACATAGAGCAAGAGAGAGAGAGAGAGAGAGAGAGAGAGAGAGAGAGAGAGAGAGAGAGAGAGAGATGCAACATTCTTCTGCCTGTGTATATAAATGCTACTTCAGCCTTGTTTTTCAGTGTTACCATAGAAACTATGCAGGGGTACAGTATCTGCATTAAGTGTAGTTAGTATGAGCTGTTATACTGTAATAGAAGCTTTCACACTGAATGGGACATGTTATTAAATTTCACAACCCACTTGATAAGTCTACTAGACAAGAACAAACATATCACTCACACACACACACACAAAGTGAGTGATTGCAGAGGGAGAGGTGAGAGCAAAGAAATAAATCAACAGACAGCAGCAGTTATAAATAAGCAGATATTAAGATTGTATTAAAATATGTCTGTTCATTTCTTTATATTTTGTTTCTTTTTATTTATAAAATCTGACAATTACAAGATCTTTCAAATGTAAAATAATTTTACAGACTGAAATAAATGTATTAGAAATAATATATCATTTTTAAATGTACATAATACTTAATTTAAGGCATTTTTTAAGCCACATGTGGGCACAGGGAGCCATTTCAGAATCTGTCATACTTACAGCCACTATAGTAAAAAAATAGATAAGAACTTGCTTAAGCGGTCTTTGAGACAGCAGTTATAGAAAATCATGGAAAGCTGATTCATGGAAAATGAAGAAGCAACAATTTGTAAAGATGAATCAGTGATGAATGAATCAGTAAGAAATACGATAATAAGTTATTGGCAATATCATTGAAAATTTCAAATTTGAGAGGAGTTAAATTGCTAATTCTAACAAAGATTTTCAGTTGCTTTAAACCTAGAATGAATAAAGAAAACAAATCCAACATATCTTACTCTACACATAATTGTCTGTCAGTAAAATATTTCACCACATTACTTTCAGAAAACAAGCAGCTAAAGACTATTCAAATCAGGAATTTCTACTGAACCTGATCAACCATTCAACAGTCTTTACACCAAACTGTTATTGTGCATTAAAAATCTGGGATGCTTGGTTTGAGTAAACAATCTGATTTCTAAAGCTTAGTAATAGTATGCTTAGTCATGTCTAGAGGTCCGGACAGCTGAGTCACTGGCTATTTTCAAACGACGGTTGAAGACCTACTTATTCAGGAAACACTTCAACTAGCACTTCTTTCCCTATTTTTTGCATTTAAAAAAAAACAAACAAAAAAAAACACAACAACTTTGAAACTTTTTCATTGTAACTTTTAACAATGTTTTAAACTCATGGTATCTTAAGTATGTAACCTAGTGAACCAGCATTAATGTATCCAATGCTAGAGATTTAAGCACTTCTGTACGTTGCTCTGGATATAAGGGCGTCTGCCAAATGCTGTAAATGTAATGTAATGTAATCAAACTTAGACAAGGCTTGCAACTGTTCGAACAAGAAATAAAAATAAAAAAGCTTAGGTGTTAAAAACTACCACATTTTATCATATATAAATACATACTTTGCAATGTCTAATAATGCGATTATCATGAACTAATTATCAACAGTAAAAATAGTTATCTGCAAATTCCAAATAGAAATTAAGATACAGTTACAGTGGTTTGAAAAAGTGTTTGCCACCTTCTTGATTTTGTCTTTAATAATAAAAACCTTCATTTATAAACTGCAGGTTGTGTTTACTTTTGTTATCTTTGATTAATATTTCAATTTGTTTGATGATCTGAAACATTAAAGTGTTACAAACGTGCAAAAAAATTAAATCAGGAAAGGGGCCAACACTTTCATACCACTCTATTGTATATGCTAAGACATATTTAAACCTTTCTGCACATACAATCACACACAGTTGTAAGTTGCAGTTCCAGGAAATCATCTGAAACATATACAGGTGCTTTTAGCTTTCACCTCTTTAATAACATCTAATGGTACCTTAAGTGCTTAAGAGCTTTTTTCCAAGCTAAATGGTCTGCGAGAGAGAGAGAGAGAGAGAGAGAGAGAGAGAGAGAGAGAGAGAGAAAGAGAGAGAGATGTTCATCACATGCAAATCCTTATTTATTATTTCAAAACATTCACCCTAAAGTACAAACTACGTGTTGCACAGAACAACAAGGGGACTATGAACACTGGTGAAGACTTAAAGTCGTAGCTTAGAGTTGCTGTATTGTCAAAGAAAATTGACAAAGAGAGTGTTAGAATGCAAATTCTAATAATAACTTTAATTAACTTGAATAATTTAAATTCAAATTCACGGTGGCTTAGTGGTTAGCACATTCGCCTCACACCTCCAGGGTTGGGGGTTCGATTCCCGCCTCCGCCTTGTGTGTGTGGAGTTTGCATGTTCTCCCCGTGCCTCGGGGTTTCCTCCGGGTACTCCGGTTTCTTCCCCCGGTCCAAAGACATGCATGGTAGGTTGATTGGCATCTCTGGAAAATTGTCCGTAGTGTGTGATTGCGTGAGTGAATGAGTGTGTGTGCCCTGTGATGGGTTGGCACTCCGTCTAGGGTGTATCCTGCCTTGATGCCCCATGAGATGCCCCGTGACCCGAGGTAGTTCGGATAAGCGGTAGAAAATGAATGAATGAATGAATTTAAATTCAAGTTAATTAAAGTTAATTCTGGAGAAAGAATTTTTTTCTAGCTACTATACTGTATTCTCTTTTCACTATGACAACACACTGTGAGTAACAAATTTACACAAATTTACAAGAAAATCATAAACGAGGTGCTACTCTGCTAGATGCTGGATGCCTTTGATGAGTTCTTTTACAGATATGTTTAACTATAAACAAATATACTGTATCTAACAGGGTGGTGTAGTAATTTTGACTTTAAAAATAAATAAATATGTAGAATTATATATAAAATATAAATTCATTTATTAAAATACATATTTTTCTGGGTAAATTCTTTTATATTAAGGTTCCCTTAAAAAATATGCAATAATAAATATACTCTATGGCCAAAAGATCGTGGACTTACTAACACATCCATGTGTGCTTTCTGCACATTCCATTTTAGATTTTGTCCTTTTGTTGTTATAATAGCCTCTGTGTCTCGGGAAGGCTTTCCACTAGATTTGCTAGGTAGCTGTGGAGATTTGCCCATTTAGTCATAGAAGTACTAGTGAGGTACTAATGTCAGATGAGAAGATGGACAGTAGCCAATCAGAGGTGACTGTGTACTTGTGTATACAATACAGGGCTGGTTTTACTTTCCTCCAAGTGTGTTTCACTGCCCTGTGATCAGCATTTTGAACAGATGCGGTGGTTTGCACCATATGTATTGGAGGAAGCATATTATTTTAGCCATCACCCTTTTCAGCTGGCATCTGGAATGTGATAGGGTAAAGAAAAAAAGTTTAAAAAAGAAAACAACCTTTTATCCTGATTATTTATTTTTCCCCTTTGACATTTAAAATGAAAAAGTCAATTTCTGTATTTATTTAATTAGTGCCCAATCTAGCCACAGGGGTTGCAAGCCAGTATAGGTTTCGGTCCCAGGCCCGAATAAATAGAGAGGGAAGGGCATCAGGCGTAAAACTTGCCAATTTTAATCATGCAAATTGTCAGTGGGAATTCCATACCTGATTGGTCGAGGTTGCTGGAGGAAATTGTACTACTGTTGGTCGAGGAAGGAAAGGTGGGAGAAGGGTTCGTAGACAGAGAGAGAAGAGGAAAGGCAGGAGTATAGGTCTGAGAATAGGGACTTTTAACATTGGTACAATGACAGGGAAAGGTAAAGAGCTGGCGGACATGATGGAGAGTTTTTTGTGTGTGCAGGAGACCAGGTGGAAGTGGAGCAAAGTATGTGGTATTGGAGGGGGATACAAACTGATTTATTATGGTGTGGACAGGAAGAGAAATGGGGTCGGAGTGAACCTGAAGAATGAGTTTGTGAGGAATGTTTTAGACGTGAAAAGAGTGTCAGACAGGGTAATCAGTTTGAAGTTAGAAATTGAAGGGGTGATGTTGAATGTGGTCAGTGGCTATGCTCCAAAAGTAGGCTGTGAGTTAGAAGAGAAGGTCAGATTCTGGATTGAGTTAGATTAAGCGATAGTGAGTATTTCCAGATGGGAGAGAGTATCGATTGGAGCAGACTTCAACGGGCATGTTGGTCAGGGGAACAGAGGTGAGGAGGCGATGGGCAGGTTTGGTGTTAAGGACAGGAACCTAGAAGGACAGATGGTGGTGGAATTTTCTAAGCGGATGAAAATGTCTGTATTTAACACTTATTTCCAGAAGAGGAAGAAACATAGACTTTACATATAAAAGTGGAGGTAGAAGTAAGAAGGTAAATTACATTATCTGTAAAAGAGGCATTCTGAGAGGGATTAGAGACTGCAAGGTAGTGGTAAGAGACAGTGTATTCAGACAGCATCGTATGGTGGTGTAAGATGTCTCTGGTGGTCAGGAAGAAGAGGAGAGGAAAGATAAAAATTCTTTTTGTCTTCTTAGTGGTGGAATGTTGTAAGGAGTTCAGACAGAAGCTTAGTCAGGCTTTGGGTGGTCAGGGAAGAGCTTTCAGATGACTGGTTAACTACAGCAGAAGTAATCAGGGAGACAGGGAGGAGGGTTCTAGGTGTGTCCTAGGTGGAATGAGGAAGTACAGGACAGCATAGGAAGAGGCTAGCTAAACAGAAGTGAGACTTAGAATGGACCAAAGAAATTAGGCAGGATAAAGCCAAACAGAAAGCATAAAATGAGTTGTATGCCAGGTTAGACACAAGGGAAGGAGAGAAGGACTTGTACATATTATTGAGACAGAGACATAGAGATGGGAAGGCTCTGCAACAGATAAGAGTGATTAAAGATATTGATGGAAAGGTGCTAACAGCTGAGGAGAGGGTGTAGAGCAGATGGAAGGAGTATTTTGAGGAGCTGATGAATGAGAGGGGAAAAAATGAGAGGGAAAAAAGTGAGGAAGAGATATGAAAAGATATGAAAGGCTGAGGTGAGGAAGGCTCTAAGGTTAATCAAAAGTGGAAATGCTGTTGGTCCAGATGAAATACCTGTGAGGTGTGGAAGTGTCTAGGAGATACAGCAGTGAAGTTTCTATCTAGATTATTTAACAGGATTTTAGAAAGTGAGAAGATGGAAGAAGTGTTCTGAGAAGTTTTCTAGTGCCGATCTTTAAGAATAAGGGTGATGTGCAGAGTTGTAGAAACTACAAAGGTATAAAGTTGATGAGACACACAATGAAGCTATAATAAAAGAGAATGGGAAGCTAGGCTAAGAAAGGAAGTGGGTATTTGTGAGCAGCAGTATGGCTTCATGCCCAGAAAGATGACTATTGATGCAATTTTTGCTCTGAGATTGTTAATGGAGAAGTACAGAAATGGTCAGAAGGAGCTGCACTGTGATTTTATGGATTTATAGTGAAGTGTATGATAGGGTGCTGAGAGAGGAGCTATGGAACTGTATGAGGATGTCAGGTGTGGCAGTGAAGTACATCAGAGTAGTTCAGAATATGTATGACAGCAGTGCTGTAGGTCAGACAGAGGAGTTCAAGGTGTAGGTGGGGCTATATCAAGGATCGGATTTAAGTCCCTTTTTGTTTGCTATGGTGATGGACAGGTTGACAGATGAAGTCAGACAGGAATCTCCATGGACAATGATGTTTGCAGATGACATTGTGATCTGTAGTGAGAGTAGAAAGAAGGTGGAGGAACACCTGGAATGGTGGAAGCCGGCTCTGGAAAGAAGAATAATGAAAGTAAGACAGAATACATGTGTTTGAACGAGAGGGAAAGAGGTAAAACAGTGAGGTTACAGGGGGCTGAGGTCAAGAAGGTGCTGGAATCCAGTGCAGCGGCGTGTGTTTAAAAGAGGTGAAGAGGCAAATGTAGGCGGGTTGAAATGGGTGGAGAAAAGTGTTAGGAGTGTTGTGTGACAGAAAAGTCTCAGCAAGAAGCAACAGAAAGGTGAACAAGACAGTAGACCAGCTATAGGTTATTGTATGGGTTAAAGACTGTAGCAGTGAGGAAAATACATGAGGCAGAGATGGAGGAGTTGTTGAGATTCTCTTTAGGAGTGACAAGGATGGACAGGATTAGGAACGAGCACATTAGAAGGACAGCTCAGGTTGACTGTTTTGGGGACAAGATCAGAGAAGCTAGATTGAGATGGTTTGGCCATGTACAGAGGCAGAAGGATGTTGGAGATGGAGCTGCCAGGTAAGAGGTCAGGAGGATGGCCAAAGAGGAGATACATAGATGTGATAAAGCATGTGAAATTAATTGGTGTGAGAGTAGATAATGCAGAGGAAAGAGTTGATTCAGAGGAAAGGTGTAAACAGATGATTCCCATAACGGGAAAAGCCGAAAGTAGAAGGAGAAGCTTTTATTTAGTGCCCCAAATCTATTTCTGTATTCATATTTGTATTAACTGAAAGTGGATGCAGTTTACACCAGATGGCTTTTCATTGTTTTATGTTAACAATACTCCTAATTTATATTGATTTTATTCCTAGACCACAGTGCATTGCTATTTTGTAATTCAGAAGATAAATGTTTCTTTTTCTTCGTTGTTTGCATATTTTTATGTTTATTTGTCTGTTTGTTCTTGCACATGAACATTAAAGTGGCTTTTCTAACATTTGTGATCACATTCTATTACCCTAATGCACAATCATCCAATCACGTTAATTGTCTGTGAAAGGTAATGTGCATTTAGCAAATGAATGCAACAGCAACACCAGTAGTTAGAGATCACTGCTTGAGATAGGTATGTAAGGTCTTGTAAGCTAATCCTGCATGAGAACAACAACCATGAGACATAGATGTGGCAGACCCATGCATACTTATAAATGGTACGACAGTTTTCTGTCTTTTGCTGCCGTATGTAAGTGCACAAAGTATGATGCACATTTTGTTGTGCAAATGTGTTGTGTTCATCAGTTAAGTGCTGCCATGTTAAAGGTAGGGTCTCCGATTTTTGAGAAACGCTTCAGAAAACTGAGTCAGGCCGAAAAGTAAACAAAAATCAAAACAAATGTGTATCCGATGAGCAGAAAGGGGCGGGTCTTGTCAATATGTCCTGAGAGAGTGTTCAGTGTGCATGTGTGACATTAGCAGAAAGCGGTATTAACATTGACATGGAGGATAAAAACAAAGAAAGAAAGCGAAGAAAGGCTTACGATAAGGCAAGAAGTAGGACCCGTGTTAATATAGGATCAGCTTTCAAGCGTTGGAGAGAACTGAAGGAGCAGGAAGTTGCTTTTTTCCTTCTCGATAGGTGAGTAACGTTGGTTTTGCTTTGTTTCACAGAACTAATATATGCCGTCCTTTGCATGATTATGCTTGTGTGTCATTTTTGCTTGTTTGTTTATCTGCAGTCTTATTGTTATTCCCTTCAGCTATGATAAAGACACATTTATTTCCATTAGTTGCCTGGGTTACGTATGTATGTGTGGGCGGAACTATCAATACAGGGGTGGGACCCATTTGGGTTAGGGGCGTGTTTGTTTTGGTGATTTTATATGTCAACATTGGCTTTCAAAAATCGGAGACCCTACCTTTACAATTTTGGCAGGTCATTTGTTGTTCATTACATATGTCTAGTCAGATGAGTAGGATTTGCCTCTGTGTTATAAAGTGTCTCATCTGTACTTGTAAAGAGAGGGTCACTGCAGTATGACATGATTTGTGTCCAGTCTCCAGTCACATCAGCATTATTTGCCTATAACCCGTGTGTGTCTGTGTGTATGTTGATGTGACATTGTGCTGATTCTTCATTTCTTTATTGTATATTTGGTGCAAATTTCATGTTAGCAAATCTCTCAGGAATTTCAGCTCTCTTACCCTGTTGTGTTGAACACTTCTGTGTCTTATGAAAGACTGAAAGACAGAGACTCTGATTCAGAGTAGAAGGGGTGTAAAGTGTGAGGTACTTAGTAAAATGAGGAAATAATTTTTACTTGCTCATTTCAGATTGAGAGAACGGCTCCCTCATCTGGTGTCTCTTTGGGGTCTGTCAGAAATAGTATTTCACATGCAAATTAATCACATATCTTCTGAAGGACTATGAAGTATATATATATAATATATATATATTATATATATATATATATATATATATATTATATATATATATATATATATATATATATATATATATATATATATATATATATATATATATATATATATATATATATAATATATATATATATATATATATATATATATATATTATATATAATATATATATATCCAATATATCCCAGGCTCTGAAAATGGGAGAAAAGCAAATGAAGTGGGCCATCAACATCCTGCCAATAAAGAACAGGTTGATGCTTTATCGTTTACAGTTCGATACTGTACTGTAGCTTGCCTGGTATTCTGGGAAAATTTAAAGTGCTTTTATATTGTACTGTATCAAATGACTTTACTCTGACTATATAATGACTATATTATAATAACATAGTAAATCTTCAGTATCTTTGAATCTACTAAACTTGAACTTGAAACAGCAAAAAACCTCTTGTGGCAAATATTTTTATTTAGTATTCCTGATGAAATGGCATAACCAGTTTTTAGTGAACTTTAGTGAAAAATACATATTACTAGTTTAGCCTAGCTGGCCCTAAAGTTTGCTAGCTAGTCTAAAACACTTTAATAGATAAAAAATATTATTGTTATTTTGCAACATTTTATTTTAACAGCTTCTTATTTGTTGATCTGTGGTTTACATATGGAACATTGGTCCTGCAACAAAGATTAGGATCTCCACAGTGGTTTCTCTCTGGAACTAGTGGACATTTGCATGTGCTCTGGCTAAGTACTAATAGCAGTTGTCATGTTATGACCATGATTTGACAAGTGAAGCCTATAAAAGGCCCCTGCTTTATCACGCTTGTCCTTGCTTGTTCATCCTTATTAACTCAAGGGCTTAACACCCAGGTGGCTTCCACTTATTTATAGCACAATGGGTTCATATGTAACTTACCAATCTATGTCCTTACA
Organism: Tachysurus vachellii; assembly: GCF_030014155.1. Lineage (NCBI taxonomy): Eukaryota > Metazoa > Chordata > Actinopteri > Siluriformes > Bagridae > Tachysurus > Tachysurus vachellii. Next base: position 11,502,242 of record NC_083460.1, read on the forward strand.
TTTTTTACTGACAGCTTTTCCTTCCAGAACTAGTAGAAATTGTTTGTATCACTCCATTATGCATTGCCCCAGACTGTGCAAGTAATGACTGTGATTCTTATTCAGGGATTCATTCAAGTACTGATACAATTCACATTATAGAAGTATGTTTCAAGTTCTAATACTGTTTTGTGTAAGCATAATAGTTACTTACATAGGGGAGAGCTTGTACAATTTGTTAATTTAAGTTAAATTATTTAACTGTAAACGTTCCATGTTTCACTATGCATATATGGCTTCATCATGCCTTAAAAAAAATCCACTACTTTATTATTTTCACTGAAATCTCGAAGAAGTCCTAGTATAAATGTATAAGTATAAATGTAACCACCCACCCCCTTTTTATAGATACAAAAAGAAAAAGAAGAAGAAGCCTTTATTTTTGTCACATATACATAACAGCACAGTAAATTTCTTTCTATCCAGCTTTGGAGGTTGAAGTCAGGGCGCAAGGTCAGCCATGATACGGCTTCCCTGGAGCAGAAAGGGTTAAGGGCCTTAAGAGTTATATACATTTAGCAATATTTTATATTGTAAAAATAGTTTTGTATTGTCTTGCACTGTAAATTTACAACTTGCTATCAGAACATTGTTGTAAATTTACAGGGTTTCATTTTTCATGGTGTTGTCTAGGCAGGCTTGGCAGTAAACTTTCATCTGTTTTGAGGTTGAGATGCTGCAGGGAATACTAAAGAGACGGATGTACTGTACTTGCAATTCAAAACAGCTAAATCCAACAAACGTCTACCAAATAAACGTTTGTGCAAAATGATTTCTGACTGAGATGGTTAATTTTTGCTGTGATCTTTAATGAAACAAAGAATTTTGTTTAAACTTATGGCACATTTTATTCTTTGTTTCTAGGTTTTTGATAGTTCTGGCATGTCTCATTTTGGCGATTCTGACAACATTTAAAGAGTATGAAGATGACTCAGGTCACTGGCTGGTGGTTCTGGTAAGTGTGTGCATGTTAACTTGTATGTATGTGTGTATATATGAACTACTTTGTGTGTTCAGTAACAATGAAGTTCAGTGACTGTACAGTCAACATTGTATAGTCTTAAGGTATACCCAGAATAATTACAGATCGTCACACACAGTTAATCACCTCTCGAAAGGAAAGGTTAGTGCAGGAGATGACACAGTTGAGATTCGAGAAATACATAGTGCTGTGTGTGGGATGCTGGTAAAAAAACAAAACAGTTTGTTATTTAACATTTTCTGCTTTCTCTTCTTTCTGTTTCACCTCTCTTTCACTCTCTCTGTAGGAGACATTCACTATTTTTATTTTTGGGAGTGAGTTTGTGCTCAGGATCTGGGCAGCAGGATGCCGTTGTAGATATAAGGGTTGGAGAGGACGCCTCAAATTCGCTCGCAAACCACTGTGTATATTGGGCAAGTGTAATAGATACATACTGACACACACATTGTGTACTTACAGTAATACTGTTGCAAAATGATCTATACATCAATCTGTTTCTGATTTCAAGTCCTTCAAGGGAAAAAAAAAACATTTTTGCTGCTTAGTTTTTTTACACCATGAACATTATACAAGTGAGGACTCGATCAAAATTACCTGGTAAAGTAAATTTACCTGACTAAAATGAATTATTTTGCATGCCATTATTCTTAATGTTTTTAGGGGTTGAATAGACTAGTTGACTAGTCGATTAGTATATTTCCCAGACACTCCTAGGAGCTATTTGACTCCTTTTTGACTATAAAAATGCAGACTTTAGTAATCTGAAAATATTTCAGAAAAATTCCTTCCTTTAATGCAACGTTATCACTTTAATATCATGGTGTCCACAGGACTTTTATTTACAGTCCTATCTGTTCCCTTTGGATTTCTACAATCTGTATTTTTATTGTATTTACCATCATGATCAGCGCTATATAGAAAAAATAGCATTTGATTTTAGCTGCTACTGAGATCAGTGTTAAATTATCAACTGATCATTTTATTCTTAATTCCATAATTCTAATACCTAACTTTAACTGCCATGTCTGACATACCCTTAAAGAGTGTTACAGTACATGATTTAAAAAAAATTGAAGCTGGAAATCTAATTTGCAGTTTGTGTCTAATTTGCAGATTATTTGCTGTTATTTGATGCGTGCTTTGATGTTGTCTTTGCTGTAAAAACAAACTAAGTAAAACTACATAAAATACTTTCAAGGTTCACTAAGGTATTAACTAACTAACTTTTTTTAATGGAAGTTTGACTAGTAAAATTAGTTATGCAGCCCTTAATGCAAAACATACTCATTAATGAAGAAGAGGTATTGTGTGTTTGCACAGATATCTTTGTGCTGCTAGCATCAGTACCTGTAGTTGCTTTAGGAAACCAGGGAAATGTTTTGGCTACATCTCTACGGAGCCTGCGCTTTCTGCAGATTCTGCGTATGCTGCGCATGGACAGGCGAGGTGGCACCTGGAAACTGTTGGGGTCTGCAATATATGCTCACAGCAAGGTAAACAAACACATGAAATCACATATACACCACTACTAAATTGGCAGTTGAGAATGACATTCTAGTGTTTCTTGTTCCTATTGCTACACTCCAGTGTTTATCCCTATGTGAAGCTTTTCATGTATGAATACATCCTTACAGAATTCATTAACTGGAAATATTTAACACCGACAGCTTGTGATTTATTTTTTTAGTAATCTTTGCTTGTCCAGTAACTCCCACTAAGTTTCTATTTTGCCAATCGTTGTGACATATTTCCTGTGTTATTTTCTTATAAATAAAGAAACAGACACAGTTTAAAAAATTTTTTAGTTCAGTAAAAAATTTAGTACAATTCTTCTGTTGGTGCTTGGCCAGATCTAGATATCAGCAGGGCTATTGCCAGAACATACAGAATGTGCGTACAATTCATTTTCATAAAGGGGTACATTTTTTTATGATCTGAGAAGCAGACATTCACCCGTATTTATTCTAATTAAAATAGACCATGTTCAAGATTTGTCTTTGGTACATCATTGTAAAAACACATGTAAGTGTGAGGACTACAAATTGAATGTTACAGATTACAACTTCAATGTTAATGCAAATTGTGGCATACAGTAAACTTTACAGTAAACAGAATTTTATTTAAATATGATTAATAGGGACCAGGAGACAATTGACTGGCTGTTCATGTGTGTCTGTGTGTATCAGGAACTGATCACTGCATGGTACATTGGCTTCCTGTCTCTTATCCTGTCCTCCTTCCTGGTCTATCTTGTGGAGAAGGATGTTGTCTTGATGACGCTACCCAATGATGAAGATGGCACCCCAACACCTGCCCAGGATTTTGATACCTATGCTGATGCACTCTGGTGGGGACTGGTAAGAGTGGAGAACATGCCTTATTAAACACAAACATCCCTACAGTACCAGTTAGTTTAGTTATTTTAGCAAAACAAAAATTATTTAAACATATTTAAATTAAAGTACAGTGATGCCTCGAGATACGAGTGCTTTGACATCCGAATTTTTTGAGATACGAGCTGTGATTCGACCAAATTTTTGTCTTGATATACGAGCAAATTTTTGAGATACGAGTATCCGAGCCGCCGCTGCCGAAAGAAAGATCCCCAACAACCACGTGTGCTCTGTTTCCCCCACCTCAGCTTCCCGCGTCTCACTCGGTTAAAGCCACCTTTTCCACTGCACATGACAAACGACGGTCGATAAACAGGAAGTCATTCATTTCCTATGGAGAGTCGCAAAGGCGCTGCGTGAGGTGCCGACCATCTGCGGACCATAATTTTCGAATCCGTTTTAAGCGTTGGATCCGTTAAAAAATTTTAACTTGTGCGACTACACCGCATCTGATATGCCGACCGGACAGGTTTTTATTAAAACGACCAGCAGATGTTAGTGAGGAAAGAGTGACAAAAAAGGCAAAAACAAGTGAAGAGAAAAGCGATGAAGAAAATTAAGCAAAATTAATGTAAAGAAAACAGAAATTGTAGAAATTAAGTTCAGTTAAGTTAAGAGAATTTCAGTTCTGTCAGGACCACTTTGTCAAATGAGAATGTATTAGATGATATGCATACAGTTAGTGTTGGCGGTTTGGTTCTGTTCTGGGCAAAAATCCATGCCCCCGTCCGTATGCATGCATGGTCAGAGCACGGAGAGAAGCGAAAATAGAATAAACCCCTGTATAACAGAACCACTAATCATGCATAGTATTAGATACGCTCACTTACGCGTTTTTGGAAAGTAATAAATGAATGAATTGATAAATAAATAATTAATTAGAGAGAGAGGGAGAGAGAGAGAAAAATATGTGGAGATTTAAGATGTAAACTGGTACAAGGAACACAGGTTCCGGCATGGTGGAGTCGGGGTTGGAGGAGGGAGTTTAGATCGCGGCAGAGCGAAGCGCTAGAGCGGCTCTATGAATGGGAATTTAAATTGCCGGGTAATATAGATGTCGTAACCGGATTGGTGCACGTCGTGGACAGCTGATTAACAGCTGATGCACGCTTGACGATGTGGCCTGCCAGAACTAACGCGATGCTTTATTTAAGTTCGTTAATTTTAGTGAAGTTTAGATAAGTTTCATTTAAGTGTAAAGTAGCATTAAGAGTGTACAGTAAGTGAACGAAAGCGAAAGTGTACGTACGAGACAAAATTCCTCCTGTTTACTCCTCCCTCAACCTCCGTGCGCATCTTCCGTAAAGTAAAACCAGTTTATTTTTTTTAATATTCTCTTTTATTACTGTATGTTTTTATACAATATTTGTCATTGATTAATGGTATTTCAATTAATTTAAAGGGGGAAAATTGCTTTGAGATACAAGCAATTTGAGATACGAGCAAGGTCACGAAAGGAAAAATAAAACCGTATCTCGAGGCATCACTGTACTTGATTTATACCTGTATGGTTGGAAACTGTTTCTACAGTTGTAGTGCTTTACAGTACATTACATTACATATATAAATTACATGCATATACATTGGCTGTGCTAAATTTACAGCTGGTTCCCTGTTGTCCAAAATAATTGGAAAAGGGATGAGGCTTTCATTGGAAAGACCACCATCCCAGCTGTGAAGCTAGGTGGTGGCAACAGTGTCTGGTCTCAGGGGCGCGGGGATAAAAACAGACCCAAATGCAGGATAGCGTAAAATAAAAGGGTTTATTAACTAAAAACACAAAACAGGGACACAGACTAGGACTACAATGATGACATAGGACTACAAGGATTCCGCGCTGCCATAGGCAACGTGGCACGGCTAAATAGACATGGCAATTAGACATGAGGAACAGGTGTGCAGAGGCAGGGAGGAAGAGACAAGTGCGGGGCAGACACGTGAACATAGAACATAAACAAAAGCGCGTGGCCAAAGTCCGGGCTGGATCCTGACAACAGGGATGTTTTACTGAAAAAAATGCTAGTGCACTATAGAAGGTTTTACAGGAAAAGTATATATTAAATAAATTTGTCCAAATAAAGTCTGGACCACGGGAACAGAGGAGGCTGGAAGCCCAGGACGCAGGTCCTGGTATTCTGCTGGGAGTTCGGGGGTGTTGGAGGCGGAGCACACAGATATCGCGGTGTTGAGTTGAAGGAGCTCTGCTGTGGACCGCTGATGTTGGATGCACGCTTCGTCCCAGCTTGAGATTCGCAGGTCTTTCCAGGAAATGACGGGGTTGTGGAGTTGAAGCCATCGGAGACCCAGAATGAGAGTGTGACGCGGAGAGTGGATAATGTGGAAACAGACGAGTTCTTGGTGGTGAGACCCCACCTGCAGCCGGAGGTCCTCCGTGATGTGTGTGATGTGGCCTTCACCGAGCGGCCGACCGTCTATTGCCTCCACTGCCAAGGGGGAAACACATGAGGTTACTGGTACGTTGTAAGCTTGGGCAAACTCTCCTGACATAAAGTTCCCTGCGGCACCGGAATCGATAAGACTGGACAGACTAATCATTTCCCCTCATATTTTGACTTGCACTTGAACTTGTGCGCAGCTTGGAGATCAGAGAGTGAGGAGATCAGAACTCACCGAGGTGTTCCGCCTGCTAGGAGGTCTGGTGGGGCAGGCAGCCAGTCTGTGTCCGGCTTCTCCGCAGTATAGGCAGAGCTGGAGACGGAAGCGTTGCGCTCGTTCTTCAGACGTGAGGCGTGTGAAGTCGAGCTGCATCGGTTTGGGGTCCGCAGGTCGGGGCGTGCGTGTGGCTTCGGGTCGGGAGGCATACGCAGATGCTCGACGAGTCCGCATTAGGTTGTCGATCTGTATGGAGAGGTCCATGAATTCCGACAGGTTCCTCCCTTCGTCCCGGCAGGCGAGCTTGGCCTGCAGATCCGGATTCAAGCCCTTGCGGTACAGCAATCTCAGTGAGAGTGAGTGCGGAAAGCCAGTGCGTACTCCGCGGCTGGATGGTCTCCCTGGGAGATGGCTAGCAGGCGCCACTCCCCGTGGCGGACTGGTCGAAGCCGGCTCGGAATTGTGCGAGGAAGTGTTCAAACGTGGGTAAGGCAGAGCCGTCCTCTCCCCAAACTGCGGTGGCCCACTCCAGCGCTTTTCCGGTGAGGAGGGTGCATACAAACGCTATGCGGCTGGCGGCATTTGGGTACAGCACCGGTTGCTGCGCTACGAAGAGCAAGCACTGCATCAGGAACCCCCGGCACTTTCCGGGATCTCCATTGAACTTCTCAGGAAACGCGAGCTGGGGGCTGATCGGAGCTGCAGCCGGAGCGGCTGGAGGGAAAGCCGCCGGTGGTGGAGGATTCGGCGCCGTGGCGGTCCCTCGCAGGCCCTGTAAAGCTGCGGCGAGCTCTCCGGTGAGCGAGGTGAGTTGCGTCAGTCGTTGGTGGTGCCCGGCGAGCTGCTGTGCTTGGGCAGAGTGCTGGGTGGTGAGCTGGAAGACGGCTGCTGGATCGCTCGGTGGCGAAGTCTCCTGTAATGAGGAGTCGTATGGCTGGTGATCCATTTGCAGCGTTATTTATTAACAACTCGGAAACAGACAGGCAAGGTCAAACACGGCAGATACGATGTCGTAGGACAGGCAAAATCAGAAACGAAAGAACAGGCAGGAGGTCAGGGCAGGCAGCAAACAATCAGAGAATCAAGGCACAGAAACTGAGTCAAAAACCGGAATCAAAACAAACAGGAAACGCTCAGAATGACTGCTAAAGCAAATCGAGACTTCGCATTGAGGTCAAGTTCAAGTTTGTATTTATACACGCCGGCTGATAGGAAACAGGTGGTGCAGCAATTAGACTTCGCGATGGGTGCTGGGATGTGTAGTCCGGAAACGGTTAATATTTCGGAGACGCTTCTCTCTGTTGCTGGTTGGGAAGAGAGGCAGGTGCGCTGATCGTGACACCCTCCCTACTCCCTTCCTCTGAATAATGCAAAGGGCCCCCTCCCTACTCCCCTCCTCATGACCATTGTGGAATGAATCCCATTCACCAGTGAAAGTGAAATGAAATGCAGCAAGAAATTACACGTAGTTCTTTACATGTAGCAATTTAAGAACAATGCAAAGATGATTTTGCTTTTCAGTTTGCAATGTTTCAAGCATGTCCCAAATCAAAAGAAATAACATTTGTGTATTGAAGTTTGCTCTTAATGTGATTTGGTTTGACAGTGAAATTCAATGCAGTAGAATGGCTTGCATTTCATTGTAGATAAAATTCACTTCCAACATTCATTCATTCATCTTCTACCGCTTATCCGAACTACCTCGGGTCACTGGGAGCCCGTGCCTATCTCAGGCGTCATCGGGCATCAAGGCAGGATACACCCCGGACGGAGTGCCAACCCATCGCAGGGCACACACACACTCTCATTCACTCACGCAATCACACACTAGGGACAATTTTCCAGAGATGCCAATCAACCTACCATGCATGTCTTTGGACTGAGGGAGGAAACTGGAGTACCCGGAGGAAACCCCCGAGGCACGGGGAGAACATGCAAACTCCACACACACAAGGTGGAGGCGGGAATCGAACCCCGACCCTGGAGGTGTGAGGTGAACATGCTAACCATTAAGCCACCGTGCCCCCCCACTTCCAACATAATACATTTAATATTTCAAAAGAGATTTCCCCTCCGACATAAGAGCAATTCAGTAATGGTTTTGCTTTTCAGTGTAAATAATGAAAACCACAAAAAATAATTTTGTGTATTGCATGTCACATTTCAGTTCGGTTATTGTCTTACAACCTGACAGAGAATCTTCACCATATTCAGATTTAATTTTAACATATTCTATGTTTCTGCATAGAACGTCCAATCTAAACATGAGAGTCCTAAAGTTTCTAAGTGTTGTTTTTGTTTTTGTGTGTCAATGTCTGTGATGTTTTGAATTACCAAGCTGGTTTTGTTTGGCTTATGGTTCTATCACTGGAAATGTGCTTAAGGATGCCAATGTAAAAATAAGAAGCTGATTGATTTTGTAAAAAAGAGAGTAAAGTTTGAAATGTGAGGATGTGGTAGCCTAGTAGTTAAGGCATTGGACTACTGATTAGAAGTTTATGAGTTAGAATCCCAAGTTCACCAAGCTGCCACTGCTGGGCCCCTGAGCAATGCCCTTAACCCCTTAATTGCTCAGTTGTATAAATTGAAATAAAATGTAAGTCACTCTGGATAAGGGTGTCTGCTAAATCCCAGAAATGTAAATGTAAATAAAATAAGAAGAGAAGTCACTATTGAGTCAGTAATAATTCATCCATGTGTTAGATAACCTTGACAACCATTGGGTATGGTGACAAGACACCAAAGACGTGGCCAGGTCGTCTTCTTGCCGGAGCCTTCACTTTGATTGGTGTTTCGTTTTTTGCGTTGCCAGCGGTAAGTATTTCACATCCTTGCTAAATCTACATATGGGAAGATGCAATTTCTCATCATTCCATTCTCTTTAGCTTGATAGGATTCATTTCATTTGTTTAGTGGTTACTGGCACTCAAATTACTATTGCATGCTGGCCAAACCATTTGATTTACTTCTGTATCTATTTAGATTTATAGAGCAATTGCTTTGCCAAAAATCATCAACCAAACAGAATGGGTTATGGAATTTTTTTTGTTTTTTATTTTAACTTTAACATCTTATCAGGTGTGCGCGATTTATCAAATTTTTTTAGCAGGAAGGTGTGCATTTATTTCCACACACATGACCTTACTTACACAGGAGCCTCTAGTGGTAGAAAAGTATAATAAAGGGAAAACTGATTATGAGGATCTCCCATCCCAAGTATTGTTTCATAATTTTGGTTCATGACCACTGCAAACTCTGGTGCGAGTGAGGACTGAATCATCAGTTCATTTTGTTTGCCCAGTGCATTTCAATTGACTTCTGTTCTAGGCGTTTTAGCTACAAGTACATTTCAAAGAGAAATTAGAGACAGGTTTTTTGTTTCTCAACCAAGTATGAGTCTCACCTGCTTTTGCTCAGCCTGCAATACATTACTTTTTTAAAACCTTCATTTTCTAAATGTATGTAGGCGATGCAATGCACTTGTGAAATCTTCTTTTTAAGTCACATCAATGTGCCAGATAATCCATTTTTACCATATTTTTGTTTACCATATTTGGTGGTTTGGGTGCATTTCTTTATGCAGATGAGCATGACCTCGCACATGCATGTCAATTTACAATGTAAGGGATTTATCAACATACAATATACACAGCTATGGGTACGCATGTGTGATAAATACCTAATTTTCTTGTGTTGTTTGGTGCTTATTATGCACAAATTTAGAAATGTACACACATTCAGGAATGAAACCCCAGGAATTAAGCAGGCCAATACTTTGCATAATACGTTAATTTATGGATTATGTAAGCTTTCTTTGTAGGTGGTTCCATTGCATTTTACCTTAGATATAATATTGGAGCACACAGTGCTTGTATAATGTCATTAGTTGTGCAATCTATACTCTTTTTGGTTTGACATGAGTTAATGCACTAGATGAAACCCATGACTTCAGATTACCTTGATGTACTCCCAGCATCACTGTAATATAATTTTACTGAAAAAATAATTTTATCTGATGTAACTGGTACTGGTTTCCTTGCTCAGACTTTTTTTGGCTGTGTCTGCATTTCCAGAAACAGCAATTAAATGTAACAAATGAGTCAATAATTTTCCAAAAGAGCAGTAATTGATTCAAGTAAAATTGACTCAAGTACAGTAATGTGAAACAAAGAATGAATATTAGGGATGCAACTCAATATAAATATACTGGTTTGAATAAACAGATAATGTATTCTAAATAAATAGAAAGATGCTACTACAAATACATACTGTATTTCTTAATGTTTGCCTGCAGGTTCACAGTGCTGGTTGAGACAGTAGAGTCAAGAATTAAAACTAGCTAAATTTAGCAGAAAATCCAGGTTAATTTGCAAAAAAATAATCATTCATGATGGAGTTTTTTAAAAATGTTTACAGTTAAAGATAAGCACTTGCGTTTTTGTTTAAATATCTCTGGAGATCTGGATATATGTCTGGAGATCCCTGAATGCAGAAATATTCGTGTTTGATTGGTTTTCTCTACAGGGTATTTTGGGTTCTGGTTTGGCCCTTAAAGTTCAAGAGCAGCATAGGCAGAAACATTTTGAGAAACGTAGACACCCTGCAGCTGGACTCATACAAGTAAGTTTTCATCTAGCAACTCACGCTTTCTCAGCTGCCGTTGTAATCCTGAGTCAGTTGCTCATATGAATTATACTAATTATTAAATGAGGACCTATGAGCTAAAATGAAACCCACCTCACTGATTTAAAGAATAATTTTCTGAATTTTTCAGTCGTCAGGATCATGTCTTGTAGAAAAAATCTGTAATTGTACTTGTATTATAATTTTTGAGATGTTACTTTACTCTTTTTGATTCCAGTCGGCCTGGAGATACTATGCTACTAATCCTGTCAGAGAAGACCTTACAGCAACATGGAGATTCTACGAAACAGTGATCTCTTTGCCATGCTTCAGGTACATGCAGTAAGCTTTGGACACACACACAGACACACACAATCCCTCTCTCTTTCTGTTTTGATCTTCTAGGGATTTTAGCTACAAAGTACCTTTCAAAGATAAGTTAGAGACAGGTTTGTTGTTTTCCAAGTAATGAGTCCTGTAATGACCTTTCTCACCTGCATTCATGTTTCTCTCCCTGCAATACATTACATTTCTAAAACCAACAGTGGGAAAGACATAAAACATTGTGCAAAATTCTGGTCCAGTCGGGTTAAAAAAAATTGCCAACCGGTCGGGTCGGACTCGGGTCAAATTTTTTCGGGTTTGTCTCTGGTCGGGTCTTTCTTAAAAAAAAATTATGCACGTCGGGTTCGGATAAAAATTGATTCGGGTCACTTCGGTCTGGTACATTTCTTTAGACCCGAGAAGACCTCTAATGCTGGGAGTCTCCCACATATTGATAGCGGCTCCCTGATGCCCGCTAATTAGTTAAAATCTCCCGTAATCTAAAGTGAGCGAGCAAGAGCACGCATGCGCGACAGAGACTGCGCTCCAAACCTTTTTTGTAGGACATTCACTAAATTCCAGGGGTTTCGTTACCACAACGTAAAATGGGCGTGTTTCCGGAGGTCTTGGAAAAACGTCCTCTTTCAAAAAAAAAAGAGCATACCTACAAAGGACAAAACAGTCATACAGGTAGATCTATTTTAGAAAACAAATAAACAACCAAAAACTACGGTTAGGGTTAGGGTTAGATTATCAAATATGCCACGCCTACCCGATGACGCAATATCTGTTCTGAAATACCTGGAAATACGTGCATCCCCTACGCCCGCAAGGCAGAAAGGGAGGGGAGCGAAAGACCTTGTGTGTGTGCTAGTGTGCGTCATTAATCGCATGTAAGAGAGCATCCTGATTGGCCTGTTTCGGTAAGTCAACCAATCAATTGTCAGTGTGGGCGGGCTTTTATCTCTATTTTTTAAAAACCACAGTACAGTGATATCTCGAGATACGAGTTTATTTCGTTTCGTGACCTTGCTCGTATCTCAAATTGCTCGTATCTCAAAGCAATTTTCCCCATTTAAATTCTCTTAATGCTACTTTACACTTAAATGGAACTTAACTAAACTTCATTTAGCGCGGGGAGAGCAGCAACTAGAAAATAGAATAGACCCCCGTATAACAGAACCATTAATCATGCATAGAGTTAAAAATAGGAAAGGAAAATAATAAATGAATAAATGGATAAATAAATAATTAAACAATTAGAGAGAGAGAGGGAGAGAGAGAGAAAAATATGTGGAGATTTATGACGTAAACTGGTACAACGAACACGGGTTCCAGCATGGTGGAGTCGGGGTTGGAGGAGGGAGTTTAAATCGCGGCTCATGAATGGGAATTTAAAGGGTCAGGTAATATGGAGGTCATAACCGGATTGGTGCGCGTCGTAGACAGCTGATTAACAGCTGATGTACGTTTGACGACGTGGCCTGCCAGAACTAACGCATGCTAACTAACAATGCTTGATTTCTCTTAACTTAACTGAACATAATTGCTACAATTTCTGTTTTCTTTACATTAATTTTGCTTAATTTTCTTCATCGCTTTTCTCTTCACTTGTTTTTGCTTTTTTTGTCACTCTTTCCTCACTAACATCTGCCGGTCGTTTTAATAAAAACCTGTCCGGTCGGCATGTCAGATGCAGTGTAGTCGCACAAGTTAAATTTTTTAACGGATCCAACGCTTAAAACGGATCCGAAAATTACAGCTCCGCAGATGGTCGGTACCTCACGCAGCACCTTTGCGACTCTCCATAGGAAATGAATGACTTCCATTTTATCGGCCGTAGTTTGTCCTGTGCGGTGGAAAAGGCAGCTTTAACCGAGTGAAATGCAGGAAGCTGAGGCGGGGGAAACAGAGCAAATGGGGTTGTTGGGGATCTTTGTTTCGGCGGCGGCGGCTCGGATGCTCGAATGCTCAAGCCAAAAATATGGTTGAATCACAGCTCGTATCTCAAAAAATTCGGATGTCAAAGCACTCGTATCTCAAGGTATCACTGTATAAGACACATTTTACGCCAGACTACAGGAAAGTGTCCCCCTGTCTTATAAGCGTTCATGTAAAGTTTGTAACAGTGACTTCAGCATTGCCCATGGTGGGGTAAATGATTGTAAAAGATGTGTTGACGTGACTTCAACAAGTTTCATTTCATCTTCAGCTTATATAAATAGTAAACGTGATCTACATATTTTAATATAATTAACAAAGAATTGGGTAACACTTTACAATAAGGTTCATTAGTTAACATTAGTTTACCACATTAGTTAACATTAGTTATCATTAACAAACCATAAACAGCTGTATTTTTATTAACTAACTTGTCCTCCTTTAAGAGCGGCGTGTGGTGGGGGGTGGCTGGGGGTGGGGATTTCGGAACACCTCCCGGAAAATACTTTTTGCAGTTTCAGTTGGCTGCATATGCCATCTCATATCACCATACACACAAACACACACAGGCACACTCTACCACTCTTTCTTTTTTGATCTTTCATATTTAGTTTCATGCCGATGTGACATCACTTAATGTAGCTTCATTTATGTTCTGCTGTAGTTTTTTTTTTTCATTCGTTTTGTTTGCCATTTTGTTATTTATGTCAAATTTGCTTTATTTTTTATAGTCATTTTGCATTTGAAGTTCCATCTCCAGCTCTCCCAGGAGTTTATTGAGGTACTGAACATGTGTGAGCTGAGGTTTCATATAGACACAGAATATATATTATATGACACACATTGTGACACAAAATGACAAAAAATGTATACTCAAGTAAAACACAGTAATTACAGAAACAGTATATAATATACTGTTTCTGTAATTACTGTGTTTTATTTGAGTGTACATTTTCATTTTTAAACAGAGACAAGTGATATAGGTAAATAATTTATGAGAAATAATGTAAACAGTTTCTGTAGAGGTAGCTCACTGGTTAAGAGCTGAGATTTCTGCTCCGAGGGTTATGAGTTCAAATCCCAGCAACAAGCCAACACTACTGGGACATTTAAATTCCTTCTCTGTGTGTGTGTGCGTGTGCGTGTGTGTGTGTGCGTGTGTGTGTTGAATGATAAACATAAAATGACTTGCTTGCTAACTCCAAGTGTTATCTTTTATTTAAAGGAAAGAAAATTTAGAAGCGATTGCAAGGTAAGATCCATTTCTATTTCCCTCTAATTTCTGATTATAGCTGGTATTAAGGTTAGGATTAATGTGCCTGTATAATGTGTTTCTTTAAATAGTCCCCAAAAATGGCTGCCACAGCAGATGTCAAGTGTTATGTGTGAATGTTCTCGTGAAAATTCCATCCTTCTGTGTAATGAGTGCAGTCATTAGGGTGAGCAGACCTTTGCAGGGTATGACGTCTGTCTGAAGTCATTAGGAAAGAATGAATTGTGGTTCACTGAAAAATGATGGTGCAGAAAGAGGGAGGGGGTGTCTGTCCTAATCATAGATTGGTCAGAGATGTCAGGAGTATATTAAGTGGATATTAGATGAGAGGCAAAGCTGAGAGGCAAAGCTTCACTTTGCAATTGTGTCTGTGTGTGTGTGTGTGTGTGTGTGTGTGTGTGTGTGTGTGTGTGTGCGCGCACGCACGTGTGTGTGTCATACACTGTGGGGAAAATCTTTCATATTGTAGATGTCCTTGACACAGACACTGACCCACCACTGGATATTAAGTGCAGCAGTTCAGCATGGCCCAATTGCCTTTGTTTTGTTATCCATGTTTTCCTCTTAATGATCAAGTTACTACTCTCTCTAACACAAAATAGTCATTCATTCTCTCTCTCTCTCTCTCTCTCTCTCTCTCTCTCTCTCTCTCTCTGGTAAAACTAGAGAAAAACACACACACAGATGTGACCTTCATTTTAGTTATCATTATGAATCCATTTTGTCATTCATTTATTCAATCAGTGTGAATGAGTTACAGGTGACTCCTTTTAGTTAATTTTTTTCCTGCCTGACCTCACCCTTCTTTCAGTGGCATATATTCTCTTATATGCCACACACACACTCCTACATATACACACGTATACACACACATCAAAGTCCACCATTTGTCTATAGATGATTCAAGCTCCGTGAGAAGTGATTTTGTGTGTGTTTGCTGTGTGTGGGAAAGTGTCTTCTCAAACTGCATGGTAATCAGTTGTAATTCTGTCTGATCTGTCTCAGAAGACAGTCTGTGTCACCTTAGAGCTTCTCTCACCAGTCCAGTCACATGCCTTTCTCTGCACTCAGGAGAGATCTCTGTGTGTGAATGCCCTGAGTTGTTTGGGGTATTTTCTCTGAGAAGAGTGTCTGGTTTCTCCTACAGGCAGTGGGAATAAATGTGCTTGTGTGAGTGAGTTGTGCTGAAGGTTTAACCAATTTTTAAAGGTCAATAAAATGATCAAGGAAAACTAAATATGCTAATACCCAGATATTTTCTAACAGTTGTAGGCCATGTGACCATTTTTACATTTCTAACAGATTTGCAGTGGTCTCTCTCTCTCTCTCTCTCTCTCTCTCTCTCTCTCTCTCTCTCTCTCTCTCTCTCTCTCAAGAGCTTCAGTTATCACACCTCATTATGTGTTTGATGTGCACTCTGAAATGTTTTTATCACCATAGATGTAAAGAGTTGCTATAAACTTCCTGTCAGCTCAAACCAGTCTAATCTTTCTCTTCTCCTCTCTCTCATCAACAAGGAGTTTCAGCCAGCAGATCCTCAGCTCACCAACATACTGTAACACCGGCATCCATTCCACTTTTCCCTATTCTGATGTTTTTTGTGAACAATGACTAAAGCTCTTGACCTGGATCTGCCTGATTTTATGCACACTGCTGCTGCTACATGATTGACTGATTGGATAACTGAAATAAGCAGCTCCTATTAAATTGGAAAGCGAGTGTGTAAATATTAATGATTATTCACTTGAGATCATTTTTGTTAAAGTCACTGTCCCAACACTGTTGAATCAGAATCTAAAGGTGATGTTTTTTTGTGACAGCACAGAGATCATAAAAAAGTCAGGTCAAATCAAATAAATGCTATGTAAAGTGTAATGTACACACTGAGATGAAGTAATACTGCTCATGGAGTTGCATGCATGACATATGAAGTACAGACAGGACATTACAAGTGCCTTAAGAATAGACAGAGCATGCAGGGAGGAGGTGATGATGAAACAGAGGATTGAAAACATGGGAAATGGGGCAGTCAGTGAAAGCATGAATAAAAGAAAGAAAATGGTGTTCTTAATAATAATAAGCCTTATGCAACCTTTACATATGTCATATACAGCAATACAAAGATTCCTACTTAATTCCTTTTATATAACAGTTCAATAAACTAAAAATGAATATTGAGTAATGTTTTGAACAACATGGCCAAATGTTCTTTTTAGTTTTGCTCGATTTGTTCACTGTGTTATTTAATTTATGTTACCAAATATTTAAATTGTTTATTGAGAATGAAATGTGGGGGCACGGTGGCTTAGAGGTTAGCACGTTCGCCTCACACCTCCAGGGTTCGGGGTTCGATTCCTGCCTCCGCCTTGTGTGTGTGGAGTTTGTATGTTCTCCCCGTGCCTTGGGAGTTTCCTCCGGGTACTCCGGTTTCCTCCCCCGGTCCAAAGACATGCATGGTAGGTTGATTGGCATCTCTGGAAAATTGTCCGTAGTGTGTGAGTGCGTGAGTGAATGAGAGTGTGTGTGTGTGCCCTGCGATGGGTTGGCACTCCGTCCAGGGTGTATCCTGCCTTGATGCGCGATGACGCCTGAGATAGGCACAGGCTCCGCGTGACCCGAGATGAGTGAGTGAGAAGAATGAAATGTCACAATCCTTTATAGTTACATTCGATGTTATGTAATCAAATCATCAATCAATTATTCCCTCTTCATCTGCCTCTTTTTTCCTCTGTCCTGAAATTGAAAAATGACATAGCCTTTCATCTCATCAAAGTGGGTGAGGGCAAACTTCTCTTTCATGTGAAAACTATTGCCTGGCTGTTACAAAGTGCTGACACCTGGTCTTGAGAGTCCTTACATAAATGCTAAAGATTTCTTTGTTAAATATCAGCACATTTTCTGAATACAAGTTCCTGTATTATCCATCTGCTTTGAGATTTCACAAGCACTGTGGTATAATGGGAAAAGGGATAAAGGTATAAAGGGAAAATGTGCTAGTTAAAGTGTTTCAGGAAGAGGTAAGTCCTCAACCATCGTTTGAAGGTCCGTGGTGACTCAGCTCTTCGGACATCTAGGGGAAGTTCATTCCATCAACTCGGTGCCAGAACAGAAAAGAGTCTTGCTGTATACCTACAGTATAGTACCTCTTATCCTGGGAGATGGTGGGACCAGTCGAGCAGTGCGGGTAGATCTGAGGGACCAAGGTGCAGTGCGAGAAGTGATTAGAGCGTTGAGGTAAGAGGGAGCTGGTCCAGTTTTGGCTTTGTAAGCAAGCATCAGTGTATTAAATCTGAAGCATGCAGCTACTTGAAGCCAGTGGAGGGTGAGCAGCGGTGTAGTGGTGTGTGAGAATTTAAGAAGGTTGAAAACAAGTCATGCAGCTGCATTTTGTATCAATCGCAGAGGATGAATTCTTTCATAGGTAGACCTGCCAGCAGTGAGATGCAGTGGTCCAGTCTTGAAATGACAAGAGAATGAATAAGTAAACTGAGCAGCCTGTATGGACAAAAATGGCTGAATCCTTCTGAAGTTGTAGAGAAGAAACCGATACGAGCATGTCAGATTAGAAACATTCAAGGAAAAAGACAGTTGATTATCCATGGTTACCCCAGGGTTGTGAGCTGTCACCAATGGGGAGATCAGATTGTTGTGCAGGGAGATTGCAAGATCCTGACCAGGGGATGAATCACATGGGATGATCAGCATTTCAGTTTTGCTGGGATTGAGTTTCAACTGATGAGCCATCATCCATGATGATATCTCTGACACATATGCTGAGATCCGAGCAGAAGCAGTGGTATCTGAGAGCCGGAAGGAGAATAAGAGTTGAGTGTCATCAGCATAGTGGTAAGAGAACCCATGTGAGGAAAAGGAGAAGACCAAGTACTGAGCATTGTGGGACACCAGTGGAGAGTCTGCATGGAGAAGATGTCACTCCCCTCCATGCTACCTAATATGAGAACCTTCCAGGAAGGAAGCAATCCATTCCCATTCTGATCCGCCAATTCCGTGACTCCTGAGGGAGGACAAAAGAGTCTTGTGGTCGACTGTATCAAACATCACCAAAAGGTCGGGGAGGATGAGGACAGATGACAGCTTGGCTGATCTAGCAGCATGTAGTTTCTCAGAGAGATCCAAAAAGGCAGACTCTATGGTATGTGCTGCTTTGAAGCCAGACTGGTTGGCATCTTCTAGGTTGTTCTGTGAAAGATAAACAGACAGTTGATTATAAACCATGTATTTCAAGAATTTTTGAAAGTAAAGAGAGAAGTAATACCGGTCTGTAGTTACTGATGTCGGATGGATCCAGAGCAGGTTTCTTCAGGATGGGAATAACCCTTGCTCTCTTGAAGGAAGTTGGTACATGACCAGATGTTAGGGATCTATTGATGATCATGGTGATGAAGGGCAGAAGGTCTTATGAGATTGTCTGGAGCATAGTAGGAAAGAGTGGATCTAATGGGTAGGTAGTAGGATTGGAAGACTGGATGAGTTGCAAGATCTCTTCTGCTGCTACAGTTGAGAGATGTGACAATGAAGGAGTAGGGGAATCCTGGCTCTGAAATGCAAGTGCAGTCGGGGCAGAAGTGAAGGTCTGGCAGATTTTTTCAATCTTCTCTGTGTAAAAAGAAGCAAAGTCTTCAGCAGTCATGGAGGCTAAAGCAGGTGGAGCCAGGGGGTTAAGTTGTTAACCTGATACTGTTCACAATTAAGAGTACAAATACTACTACTATGCATTCTCTCTACCTCTCTATCTTTCCTTATTTCATTGATGATTTTTCCATTTCACTGTTCTTTTGTCTAATATGCACTTGCTCTCTCACATCCTTTTCGTGAGCATACCGAAGCAGAGGAAACAATACCAGCATTAAGCAAGATTAAACAGTGCTGTGATGCTTTGTGTCTCAGTCAGAAGCTGACTCTGCTGGATCGTGTACGGTTGCCTACACCACGGCCATCTTCAGTGAGAGGCTGGCTTATGATGCCTGCTGGGAATCCTGGGAGCGGAGCAGGGAATGGTGGACCAGCAGAGGTGGCTGAAGAGAGTCCATCTAAGGAGGCAAAACCTGCAGGCTTCAGCAACAGAGAGAGATTCAGGACTGCATTCAGAATGAAAGCCTACTCTCTGAGACAGAGTTCAGAGGGTACGAACACACAGAATAAATTTATATTTGTGTAATGTAATTGTGGAAAAAACATTTAATAACTTGAATTCAAAATCAAATTTCATCTTATGACTTTTGGTCATATCAGATTCTTTTTTTCCTCCAAAAACCTCATATATGTACTTATCTACAGCCAATTTTACAATGAGGATAATATTTTAGTAGAATGGTAGTAATACTCCTTTTAAATATTTTGTATTTCAACCTCAGACTTGTTTGATTTGAAACATATAATAATATATATATACATATAATAATATAATATATACATATTTTATATTTTCAGATGTATTTTCAGACTATGTTTTACTATATACATATATATATTACATAAGAATATAGACTCTCTATAATATAGACTGATCGTTTTCTTGTAGATACAGCTGGTCTGTCAGACCCCACTCCTGAGGAGAAGGGCTTCCCCCCTGACATCCTGATGGAAGAGATGATTCCTGCTCTTAAACTAGTCATCAGAGCCATGCGGTAAGCAATGCCCTTACACAAAGTGTAGCAAAAATATGTAACTGTGGAATAAAAATAGTGGTTCTTCATAAAAGCACACAGACACATGGACATTCTGCAGATGAATGCAGCTGAACCATTGTCAGTGATAAAGTGTGTGCCTTCTGCAGTAATAAAACTTCTCCATGAATATCTCACCCCATACCTTGGCCACAAATCACCACAGTGACATGCCACTTTAATCTGCACTAATGAGTCTGTGATCATGCACTCACATGTGGCTGCGTGGAAGCACACATTAATAATATACTATATATATAACTTCCCATATCCCCAATGATTAATGACAGGAAAGTGCAGTCTGCCTAAAACTTCTAAAGCTTATCATTTCTTGAAGAAAATGGGCTTCTATTAAAGGGCCAATGTCATTACCTGTTAAATACTAGCCTAGAGAAAAGAAGAGAAGAAAAGAAATAGTATATTTTTTAAATCCTTTTAAATAGGATCTGTAATTTGGTATAAATAAATGTAATTTAAAAAAATTAATTTAAATAAATTTAAAAAAATAAATGTTCTGGGTCTCAGTTAAAAAGTTTCTTGACATAAATGTTTTAAAATATTTTATATATTTAAGCATTGCACAGTTTGCAACCTAAATAATATCTTGGTTTCACTTTTTTGGGTATTAGGATTCTGATTTTCCTGTTGAATAAAAAGCATTTCAAGGAGACCCTGAGACCATATGATGTGAAGGATGTGATAGAGCAGTACTCTGCAGGACACCTGGACATGCTTTGTAGGATCAAATACCTCCAGTCACGGTAACACACACACACACAAACACAAACACACACACTTATTATAGTTTACAAAGGGTGCATAGAGACTTGTATTCCAGTGACCTTGAACTAAATCTGTTCTGTGTATTTCTTTCCTTACAGAATAGATTTGATTTTTTCTCCTGGTCCACCACTCACTCCAAAACATAAAAAGACAACCAAAACACCTTTTCCCTATCCATCGCAACAGTCTCCCAGGTGAGAATTCTTCAATTACATTATGCAATTACTGAAACTTACTGGATGGGGGCACGGTGGCTTAGTGGTTAGCACGTTCGCCTCACACCTCCAGGGTTGGGGGTTCGATTCCCGCCTCCGCCTTGTGTGTGTGGAGTTTGCATGTTCTCCCCGTGCCCCGGGGGTTTCCTCCGGGTACTCTGGTTTCATCCCCCGGTCCAAAGACATGCATGGTAGGTTGATTGGCATCTCTGGAAAATTGTCCCTAGTGTGTGATTGCGTGAGTGAATGAGAGTGTGTGTGTGCCCTGTGATGGGTTGGCACTCCGTCCAGGGTGTATCCTGCCTTGGTGTACCCGATGACGCCTGAGATAGGCACAGGCTCCCCGTGACCCGAGGTAGTTCGGATAAGCGGTAGAAGATGAATGAATGAATGAATGAATGAAACTTACTGTAACCATGTACAGTATACTGAAACTTACATGTACAGTATACAGAAATCTACTGTAACCACCATGTACAGTATACTGAAAGGGTTCAAATTTGCATATATAGTAAGTAATTTTTATTGCCGGTTTCTGGCACACAGAAGAGCAGTTTTGAGGAGTAGTTAGCTATGTGTTTAGTGGTTTCAAAATAATGTAGCTTTTCTAGTAACAAGGACCCTTTTAGCCTGTAGCATATAGTGTTTTGTCATGCTACACTAATACCTTTGTCGTTTCACATAACCAGATAAATGTTATTTCTAAATCGAACAAATAACAATGTGTTATCTGTAGTTTGTCTGACCAGAACAAATTCAGTGCTTTTGATTAGTGTTGAATGTGTATTAGAACACCTTCCTGAAAAGAGTTCTCAAGGAATAACAGCAACACGCTTCAGCTACAGAGGATACATTTAATGATAAAAAGTCTATTCATCCTTGATG
The DNA here is from genome assembly GCF_030014155.1 of Tachysurus vachellii. Classification (NCBI taxonomy): domain Eukaryota; kingdom Metazoa; phylum Chordata; class Actinopteri; order Siluriformes; family Bagridae; genus Tachysurus; species Tachysurus vachellii. The sequence goes on from NC_083460.1 coordinate 11,524,000, forward strand.
ACAATACCCATGTTTATCAATGTCTATGAGCATGAAATATTTACAAATAATATGAAATCATATGAAATAATAAATTAAGGATTAATATTTGTCTGTAACCTGTATTGTAACCTAAAGGAAAATTAACAATTTAAGAATACACAATGGTGAGCTGCTTATTATCTTTTTTGTTATTGTTGTTAATCACCTAGTTGGTTAAGAGTTAAGAGGTAAGCATTTTGGTGAAGTAGGTTATTTATACTGAAGCTGTACTAATCAATTCTTTAAGAAATGAGTCAAGACTGCTTAAATAATTAGTCTGATAATAATAAATCAGACTAAATTTAGTTTTTAGTTTTTTAGTCATTGTGTTTGCATTAATACAGGTTTTGGATTTGAAAATAACCACTGGCAGATTTTCAATGTCATCACCCCATGTTGCTCCACCCACGCCTGAGTCTCCTTCACTGCAGAACACAAAACACCGTCACATTAGACTTCTGCCTGCATGTAAATCGAGCTTCTAATTGAATAGTTGACCCTGAAAAAAACATTAAATGTGTTTATATTGAAATATTTTGTCCCTGTTTATGGAATATGATGATTTTGATTTGGTTATTCACATGAGAACTTAGTGGTAGTGTAAATTTGAATCTCAAACATGTTTTGCTTTTAAAATCAAGAAGCTGCTTTGATCATCCATTTTTCAGTGATGTTTCATCATTGCCTGAAAAGAGTCAGACTTAACTCCCACTTAACTTAAAGTTTGTCAGATTTATGAGACTAAACATGGACCCAGGCTAAACAAAATAGTAAATATCCACAAACAACCATGTATCCCAACTCAGTCGACATTGTCATGAATTCATGAAGTTTGACAGACCATTATGGTTGAAATTTAGTTCTGAGGACTAATGGCCCCTACCTCCACAGGCCTTCAAAATAAATGTCTATCTGGAGAGTATAATCATGTTACCTCTGCAACAACATTCTAAAAAGTACAGACCTGTGATTTTATATTGATCACAAGAAACCTTTTAATGATCCCAGGACACAGCACGATGACTAGTTTCTCAAAGCTGGACTCACTAAAACACCACTTAGCAGGAACACAGTCAGACCTTTCAGCTCTACGACTAATAGAAAGAGTTACTTGAGTTGCACATCTTGACCAAACATTCCACTTGGGTGACAAAACTGTTAGGATATATTGTATGGTACACTGAGAACAGTATAGCCCTGACAGATGTCCTGAAATGGGGCAATGGCTCAATTATGTTTAAATTCTCCAAAAGAAGTGTTTCAAATGAGCTCTGGGCATAATGTAATATAGCTATTAGACTGGACAGATACCTGTTAGCTATTTTTACTGCTAATGCATGCTTGTACAAAGACCATAAAATGAGTTCATATAAAGAGTCTTATTAATGAGAAGTCTGACGTAGAAGTAGCAAAGATGTTCTCTCTTCTCTCTCTCAGGCATGAGACTTATCTGGCTAAAGCAGGCCTGCCAGATACTGAGGACCAAAGCCTGATGGGCAGATTTGTGCGGGTAGAGAGACAGGTAATTTCTGTTCATTTTTGTACTTATCCCATATTGTAACGCTGTTTTTCAAGGAAAGTAATTAAAGTTTGTTTGCCATTGTTTCAGGTCACAGACATGGAGAAGAAACTTGACTTCCTGGTGGATATGCACATGCAGTATGACCTAACTGCCCCTGCCCCCATTACCATGGAGCGCAGTGATGTCACAGTCAGTATCAGCGGAGACCGAGTGTACTGCACCTATGCCCCACCTGTTCCGTACAGCCAATACTACATACATTCAAACACACTCTCACACACAAACCCTCCCCGCCCTACTGTCCTACCCATCAGCCCACTGCCAAGCCACTCCCCAAACTCCCACTTTGAACTATCTGAACAGCTGTATTTGGACCAGAGGGCAGGCACACCACTGTCATTGCTGTCTGTCACACATGAGGAGCTAGAGCGATCACCCAGTGGCTTCAGCATCTCTGCCGAGAGAGAGGAGATCACAGGCGATGGGTCAGGAGTCATGGCAAGGTTGAACTGGGATCATGAGTGCCAATATTTAGCAGAAGGTGAGACAGATACAGACACTGAACCTTTCACCCCAAGTGGACAGGCTCCACTGTCCTCTACTGGAGATGTGTTCCCTACAGAGGAAGTTTGGATCACTCCACCTTGATCTCTCTTACCCCCCCCTTCGCCCCACATACGGACACACACACACACACACACGGACACACAGAGACACACACCACAATTACACAAGTGCACACACAAAGACAATATTGTTACTATTGGAATATATAAATGTATATCAAAATGCTTTACCGCTGCAAAGCTAGGAGCACTGCATGGAATGCATGCGATTTATCTTGTTGTCTTTAGTGGTAGACATTGCACATGTGCAGACCAAGAAGGGATTACATTAAATTGAAACTTATGTTTAAAAAAAAAAAAAAAAAAAAGTAAAAGAAGAAAAGCAAAGCAAAGAAAGAAAAAACTGAAAAACTAAATGCTATGCCATTTTTGTACACTTATTTTTATATTTACAGCCATTTGGTTTTCTTCATATGCATGGACTGCATGACACTCACTATTAGAGCAATTAATGTTCATTATATTTTCCTATTGATTTGCACTTATTTCGTTTCTTTTAAAATGCAGAGTATTTGTTACAACTCACCTGGCTGTTTCTGTAAATGTCTGATACAATGTCACATCTTGATCATTACCAAGTGCACTTCGTTGGACGTCTCAGAGTACATACTGTATAATGTGGATTGGGGTGATCAGATTCACACCAATGCTGCTTTGTTCACTTGACTTTAGTCCAGCTACTCACCTTGGAATCTGTACTGTGGTTGAATGACTTTCACAGCTTTCACAACTGCCAGCTCAAAGAATGTTAGTTCCATAGTTGACACATCATCTGCACAAGTCATTCCAGGTTGTTGACACTGAGTGTGGTCACTTTTAGCTACTCCATTAATTTTGTCTTATATTATTATTTAAAGGTATTCTGTCTAATCAGGGGCCATATGACCACCTCAAGTGGTTGATTTTGAATATTCAGAACACGTAGAAGTCTTCCTATAAAATTACTTAGAATGATTTGTAGACAGACATTTTTATCTAAAGTCTTTAATTATCAGCTTTTCAACTCAAAAGTACAGTACCTGTCAATAGCTCATTATCTTTCTCAGATATGTAATAAGATACAAATAAGAATAAAATCCTGCTGTATCTCCATGTGATTGCTTTTGAAGTTTTCATCTGAATGTGTTTGACAATCACATGGTTTACTATTAGACGTTATTTATTACTATCCAACCAACTAATCTAATTCAGGTTATCATTACTGCAAAGCAAATCCATACACATCAGCTAAGCCACAAACTAACAAACAGGCGGCGTTTTTTTTTCTTCTTCAAAAATGGGTATCCATCACTACAAACAAAAAAATTCAACGTATTGCTTATCTATGCATTCCCTTCTAAGACTATATCATCATTTTGACCTAATCATAAAACATTTGGCCTTCAAGTCAGTCCTAGAGTTAGTGAACATGTATTAAATTTAACAGGACTAAAAGTCTAAATATGCAAAGCCAGGAGGGTCCAACTTGGACTTGTAGAGCCACGTTTTATATACTTGATTTTGGCGACTTGCCGAGTAGTTAAAGCAGGGTACATGATATAATACAGTACTGTAGTCCCATAGAAAGATTTTAGGTTTTGTGCTAACTTCTTGGTCCCCCCAGTACTCAAGATATGCACTAAAATAAGCAGAATTATATGAAATAATAGTCAAATATGAAAAAAAGAGCAGAAATTTCTCTTAAAAAAATCTGAATCAACACAGTTCTTAATGTTTATGATATGGTATATATATATATACCAGTCATTAACCTAACACTATATATCAAAACTTTCTTTCTTTCTTTCTTTCTTTTTCTTTCTTTCTTTTCCTTTCTTTCTTTCTTTCTTTCTTTTTTCTTTCTACATTTGTATGCTTGTGTGTTTTTCTGAATGTATTATCTTGAATGGATTTTGATAACTCACACATTGACCACACTCATGTACTGTAAACTCACAAACAGCCTGACAACACTGACTAATGACTGCTATTCATTATTTGTGCCTTGCCATTTTGGAGTACAGGTTCCTTATAGCCACATATTCTGTTTGTGAACAAACCAGCTAGTCATCCAGTTGCTCAACAAGTTATACATTTCTTTTACCAGGCCCCAGCCGAACACATTTTGTTCCTTTTTTCAGATTAGATGAGTTTACACTAGTGGCCTTCTGAGGTATTCATTCCAGGTTTTTAAATAATAAACTTTTTATTTATATCCTGGTCTTGACCAGTTTAATAGATTGACTTACAGAAACAATGTGTAGATGTCTTAATTTTTTTATGTTATATTGCACCAGTTACTAATAAAAATGTATCCAATTAAGTCTTTGGTTGAAGTTAATTTTCCAAAAATGCATCATTCAATGTCTATAAGCATTAATCAAAATTTACACAAAATTCTGGGAATGGGAATATAAAAAGAAATTGTCATATTAAAGGATGCAGATATATGCCTTACACCTCTATCTACATCCCGTGTAGGTTCAGTTTAATCTAATAGTCTTATTGTGAAAGCTGTTACGTCTGTCTTTGGTCTTGTCCAGCTTTTGATTTGTTTTAAAGAAGGTGAATGTGAAATGAAGGAACATATCAAAAGTAGTGAGGATATTGGTCCATGTTTCTGGGAATGTGATAACCTCATTGAATAAAGAAGGAAATAAAAATCCTTGTATTCTGAGGGCAAGAGCCAGTTTAGATGGAGCTAGATGTTTAAATTGGGGAAGTTAGACTATGAAAGATAAAGTTTTCCTGTCATTCAGTCACATATCTTTTTTATTGTTCAAAGATGCCCTAAATGACCTAATGACACTTGTAAAGTGGCTACCAATAACATTATGCATGTATAGTTGAGTTTAAGAGTAACAGTGGGGTTTTTTTTGTTTGTTTTTTTTACAGTTAATTATATACAAAGATAGCTGTGCTTTCCTTTCCAGGTACTAGGTATGTGCTACAGGTATTCGGAACGCTTTTTACTACAATTAAAATAAAAATACAATTAAAATAAAGAATTTTGAACACTAAGGAAAATATGAAGGAGCACTGTTGTAAGTATTGTAAGAAAAGATGTGTACCAGGGTTGCTGTAAGAATGGTCAGTTTCTCGGGTCTCTGGTCTCCACGGTAATGAGTTTTCCCAGGACCTTTGAGCTGTTTCAGGTCTTGGCAAAAATGAACACTGGTAGCTTGATTACAGATAGATAAGGCAAATGAGAAAAAGAAGACAGAAAATGTACATCTGCAGGTCATGTTTCATTGAAATCAAATTTCTAAATGCATGAATGCATGTAGGTGTGCGTGTGTGTGTGTGTGTGTGTGTGTGTGTGTGTGTGTGTGTGCGCGCATGCATGCATGTGCGTGTGTGTGCATGTGTGTTTGTGTGTGTGATGTTGACAAATATCCTCAAAGGTTGCAAGAATATGATAATGAGGTTTACATATATGTTTTGTGGTAACATTCGCAACTACAAATGTTACCTTATTATTTCTGTACAATATGGCAATTGTTAATCAACATTGTACTTGGTGCTGTGTGCTATGATTGTGTTGTGTGTGAGTGATTAAACCTATGACTATCAGCATGTGTGTTCAGTGTGAGAGCTGGTTTACTTTCTGTGTCAGTTGATCTCAGGTGACACACTAGAGGGTTATTATGGGTTGTTACACTCTCAGGAGACTGTAGTGTGTGTGTGTGTGTGTGTGTGTGTGTGTGTGTGTGTGTGTGTGTGTGTGTGTGTGTGTGTGTGTGTGTGACAGAGAGAGAGAGAGACTGTGGGCAGTGTGCATAGTACTGTCTTTTTTAGTGTCTACATCTTTTTGCTGTAGGTGAGTTGTCCTTATTCTGCTTAATAGAGGTCACTTTAATGCTTTGAAAATTATTCTCTTTTATTTTTTTAAGATTTGTTATCTACCATGTCCAATTGCTTTATTTACTTATTTATTTGTTGGTGAAGTCAAGCAAAAGAAATGCTATAAACGAGCTAAAACAAATATTTCATGAAAAAAAAAACTCATCTCCAATTTAGAGGCAAACTTGAATTTAGAATTTTGAATTTAGTTTCCTAATTAAACTACTTAAAGTGAAGTCTAGTGATGAATAAAAAGCAACAATAATATACAAGTAAACAAGTAGTAGAATCTGAAGTATAATTGTGCTATAACCATTGGTATGTTTCCCAAAAGACAAGACTAAATTCTTATTAAAATACACTGTTAACTGTCATTATAATACAGTATCTGATTTTTAAACATCTTTAAAAAGTATTAAATATACTTCTACACTGACAACAGGGTTAGGGTTAGGGTTAAATAAAAATTAATTAAAATAAAATGTTCTCAAGAATGCAAATTCTAAAAGATGGTTAATAACAAAAGTGGATTATTTTTATTTACTATGATTTTGACTACAGCAGAATAAAGAAGTTGTACGTATATGAAGCAGTACAGTGAGTATTAAAGAAATTCTGTTAATAATGTATAGCAGAACATATAGTGATTGGGTGCAGTAAAGATGCAGTAACCTCATTAGAACATATCCTACCTGTCTTATTAGTATTAATAATTTTACTTGGATATGAATAAGATTTATTAATACCTATTTGCAATTGTTAATAGTCAAATTGTAATTGCATAATCAAACACAAAACGCTTTGTTATTTTGTAATAAGATTTCTTGATACTAAATAAGTGGGTTGACATTTTAAATATGTCTCGTTTTTCTTTTGTGAAATTAAATACAGGAGTCATAACTGTGCATTATAGATTTGCATCTCTGAAATAAACAATACAGGTTTATCAGCATGGCCTTTTCACTGTGAAGCTTGTGTAAACAGTCTAGAGGTCATCAAATTGGTTGGTAGATATAGCAGACATAATTGGTTGTCTTGAAAGATATGCAGGTTTTATTGTTTGATTTTTCATTAGCCAACTTTCACTTCTGTTAAAAGTCTTAAACTAAATACACTTCTCTCTTTGTGGGCAGGCCGGGACTAAGTTGTGTTTTGCAGAAACAGTGAATTATATTTCTTAAAAAAAAAATCATATTAATAATATTTCAGATTTTTAGTGTTTGGTGGTGGTGTTTTTTGTATAGTTAAGGATTCTAGGTTTTGGAAATGTTTTTTTTTACTTGGAATCTCTTATAAAAGAAGAAAAATGCCTCTGTTGTAGGGTTCAGTGCCACAACCTTTAAGCTTTCTCCCTGAGGGCTGAATCAAAGAGCACTTTCAGGTGTTACATGAATCCATTTTTTTTTTTGTTCTGCAGTGATGACTAAATTCAAACTAAATCATTGGGTCACCATGAGAATCAGTGTTGCCATAGTAACTCTGCTGCCTATTTGCACAACAAGTAAGTAACTGAAGGCAGTGAACATTTAACAATGACCTGTTAATATCTTAATTATTATATTGTTATTTATTCAATTAATATATTACATCACAATTATTGAATTAGAATTAAATAAAGAATTTCAGAAATTTATCATTTTAATCCTTTAAAAAACTTAATAACAAACCATATGGTTTGTTATTAAGTTTGATAAAGGATTAAAATACTGCATTGCAATATTCTCAGCTGGTATATGTGTATGTTTAATTTTTTTTTTTTTTTTTTACACACAAAAAAGTGTATGTTTTTATCATTGATACATCACTATAGAATATTATTATACTCAAGATCAGAATTATCTTATCTTGAGAGTGTTTTGTTTAACATCCAAAATCTTAAAAAAGAGGATATACTGCTTCGCCTGTATGAATAAATCAAGAGAAGACCTAATTTTAATTGAAATATTCTATCCAGTACCAAACAACAGTCAGTGGCAAAGACAAATTCTAGCTTCAACAGGTATGTGATTACAAAAAGAACTTACACATGCACTATAGTGTTTACCTATTTACCAAAAATATTTAATGTAATTTATCGATTACATAATTGTGTGAAATTACATTAATTATTTGAATTAATAGAATATGTAATAATTTAATTATATTGTTTTGCACAGAAATTCCTGCTGAACATATTGACCCTGGTTCCATTGACTTGACTCCGTTAATAAACACACTCCTTAATGCTTCACATGCAGGTAATTAAACCATAACCAACTACCAAACTATTCATCCACACATACACATTCAGATTAATTTCAGAATAACAATTCATATGACCCTGACCATCACAACCATATGTGTGTTTTGCATATCCCAATTCAGATTTTGTCATCCCTTTTTGTTATCATAACCTCTACTGTTCTGCAAAAGCTTTCCATTTGATTTTGTAGCATGGCTTCAGGGATTTGTACTCATTCATTCTAATGTAAGTAATGTAAGGCTAGCATTCCAATTCATCTTAAAGGTGTTCAGTAATAGGACAACATTATATGTAGTAGGCCATATCTTGTGAACTCTTTTCATTCATTTAACTCCTTGGTTAATTCCAAATCAATTTACAATTTGACTATTAGTTTTGCCTTAACTTAGATTTTGGAATATATGTGTAAAACCCAAAACATGCCTTTGCAAACTAATACTATAATTTGTATAGTAAACTATAAACTGTGAACCTCAATTATGTTAAAAATAATGTTTTTCTGTCATATAAAAACCTGCATATCTTTTGTAAAATAAGGTGTACAGTGAAATACAAATACTGCAAATAGCTGTAAACCAGGACTGGTTGCATACATTCACACAAAACTTGAAAAGTGTGTTTAATACAAGGTTCTGAGAATGTGTGCATACTTTGAGGTGTGGTCATGTAGAGTAGTGTAAAGTTCTCAAAAGTGTAAATTGGGGTTGAGATCAGGACTCTGTGTGGCCAATCATATTCTGACGCACCAACTTTGTCAAACTACAGTACTGTATGTTACTTTGGAGCTGGCTTTGTTCACAGAGGCATTGTCATGTAGGAACAGGTTTGGTTCCCTTAGTTCCAGTGAAACAGCACTTGTACTGTAAACTACAGCATACAAAGACATCCTATTTTGTGTCAACATTTTGGGGAAGAACCACGTATTGGTATGCCTACATACTTTGTAGGGTATGCACATACTTTGGGCCATTTAGTGCTTAGGCCCAAAATAGTTCAACATTATTGCTCATGCAACTCATGCAAATCTGAACTCATACAGCATTAAAGTGCTAGGCAAATACCAAAACATATTATAGATCAGGGTAAAGTGGGAAATTTTAGTTAGTGAAGAATATTGTGAGTAAAAATGCTAACAATCCAATGCAGTCCAAAACAAGTTTGAGGATATGAGTAAATTTAATAATCTCTTATTCACACTTAGTGAGGGTTAAGGTTAGGCAAAGCTATTAGCCAGTTATATGACATTTAATCCATAAAATCTTGACTCTTCACTATTTTATATGTTTAAAAATTTTACTAATAATTATAATTCATTCTGTTAATTGACAACAGATTTGCAGGTTATTTACAGTAAAGGCCGACATTCAGGATTTAATAAATTTCTGCATTACTGCATGTGTGTGTGTGTGTGTGTGTGTGTGTGTGTGTGTGTGTGTGTGTGTGTGTTTTCTCACAGGTTCTGAGCATTTGTTCTCTGTTCTGAGTGTGACATCACACAGCTCTCTTGCACTGCACAAAATCACCCTGCTGGTCTACAACAGTAAATGCAATCTCTGGCTAAGCGCTTATTCATCCTCAGGAACAGGCTTTTGAGTGGTTATTGTATGATATGTTTTATTCTGTGTGTGTGTGTGTGTGTGTGTGTGTGTGTGTGTGTGTGTGTGTGTGTGTGTGTGTGTGTGTGTGTGTTTAGTCTCTAGTTTTCAGGACTTTGAGACCAGTATGCTTCCTCTGAAATACTGCTACTGTGTGACAAACAAAACCAATGACCTCACAGGTTAATATTGTTATGAAACACACTATATCACATTAAGATCCATTATCCAATTTCCTTGATATATCCGGGTTGCTTTTATATGTGTGTGTGTGTGTGTGTGTGTGTGTGTGTGTGTGTGTGTGTGTGTGTGTGTGTGTGTGTAATTAGATTTTACAGCCATACTGCTGGATGTGATGGGGAACTCAACTAGCTACCTGCAGGAGCTGTTTAAATCTAGCTCTATTCTCTCAGGTAAAGAAGAAACATGAAACACACACGCAAACACATACATATACATCCGTTTCTAGCACCTATGTGTGATGTAGAGCAAAGTTTATAGTGAATCAGCAAAATTGTGAATCAAATTAACAAAACAACTTCATTTATACTTGTAATATAATTGTTTTTTTCCATGCCTAAACACTGATCACAATCCCCTGACTGTATGGGTTTTGTCTGTAAAACACAGAAATCATATTCATTTCATTTTACTTCAGAGTTCATATTCATTTGTTTTATGAATCCAGTTTTAATATTTAGAACGTTAAAATATATTTTAGGGTTAGAGACATTTTTTTCTTTTATCTAATTACTTGGATAATTCTAAACCAATCTACAATTTGATATTATTATTAAGTTCTGCCCACTTAGAGTTTAAACTAATATTTGTAATATGATGTAATGTAATTTATAATGTGATTTTGCAACAATATATTTTTTCAAATAGCATATTTTTTCAGCTGTTAGCCAGGGCTGGTTGCATGCATTCACACAAAACTTGAAAAGTGTGTTTAGTACATGGTTTCGAGCAGGGTATAGCTATTTCTCGGGAACCGTAAATCAGAATAGCTATACTACATTGCTATTCTGATCTATATTAAATTTTTAATAAATACTTTAAGCAGAAACTTCACATGATTAGAATTGAGCTATCATCATGAGGTGTTATAAGTATTTTCATCTCTCTTTATTTTTCTATATAATTTTTCAAGAACTGGTCACTGGAGGCGATATTTGCTTGGACCCAGCAGTTCGCTGCTTGTGGCTTTATTGTATTTACTGTACTTGCATTGAGTCCTTCCTGTTGTTGATGCAGTTAGCCAGATGAGGAGCTCAGACTGTATCTACATCTGTGTAATGGCTGGAAAAACAGGTCAGCTATACAACCCACACAAATACCCACACATTTAAAACGCACAGATCAGAGCTCAGGTGTGTACTTTGCAGACTGCCCACAGTCTAGCTCTCTCTCTCTCTCTCTCTCTCTCTCTCTCTCTCTCTCTCTCTCTCTCTCTCTCTCTCTCTCTCTCTCTCTCTCTCTCTCTCTCTCCCTCCCTGTGTGTTTAGACATAAACCAGACCGAGCTGTGGGATTCTGTTCCTCCACTGTATAACCAGACTATTATAGAGCAAACACACACAGGTACAGAGGTATAAACACACACACACACACACACACACACACACACACACACACACACACACAATTGTACTCAGTATGGTGCCACTGATGGGTGAGGTAGAGGGAGCTCGAAAAATGAACAACAAACTGCCTACTGTGAGTTCTTGTACACATTCACAATGCACCAATATTTTAGGTTTATCTAATCAATCAGCTAATGAGTATAAACACAAAGAAGATATACATAGCAAAGTGTCCACTTTTTCATTATTTGAGCTAAATTTAATTAGATATTATTATATACAAGTGCACATTATAAGTAATAACACCTTCATATTTGTGTTTTTTGCAAATACTGTAGCAATAAATGCAAAAAATGTCAAACTACCTCTGTAAGACTGTCGCTCTATTTTAAAACTGAAAGTCTAAATCACAGCTCTTTCTATCTTTAACTAATTAAACCCACCTTAAACACATTTGTTGGTCTGACTATTTATTTTTTTTCTACAGGCAATTTTTTTCTGTCTCCGCCCCTTCCTCTATATGCCTACTTATCTTGTGCTCTCAGAAATGCAGCCTATTGCCCCATCATGAATTTGTATAAATATGAAATGGAATCAAATTGCTTTTACTCATTTGATAGATCCTATAATTTATATCAGATTCTAGGTTAGTGTAGCCATGCTAGGCCAAGTAAGACAAAATGGACTAATTTTAATGTTTGGGTGTTCTCTAAATTTTACAGCAGGTTTCCTATTATCCTCTCCCATACACCCTGCTGTGTCTGTGACTTCTCCAACTGCAACTACCACTACTGCCGCTACACCTCATGCTACTTTAACTGTGCCAACCACAGTTCACATGACTGCAGTAGCAGCTGAGTTGAATACTACTAGTACTACACTTACAACAGTTCCCACAATAACAGTGCCTGTTAGTGTTCTCATCCCAACATCAGACACCGTTCCAACAGCAACTCAAACACCGCCAGGACCTTCAGCCATTCCTGGACCTTCCATGACAACCACATCTACTATGGGTCCAATGCCGCCAGACACATCAACAGAAATATCAGCATCAATTCCTGTGAAAACTGCTACAACAAAAAACAGTCCAGCTACCAGCAGAACCCCTCTTGACAGACCAGGCAAGCATATTTGATTCTTATAGACAAAATGGTGTCCTAAGGTTTTAGCATGTGTTCATACTCCATGTACACACCTTGGATAAATTCACTGATTTGTGCAAGTATAGACAGACCTTAGAACCTTTCAAGATGTTGTCTGTTGTATATACAGTAAAGCATCAATTTCAGCAATATATCATTGTCAGACAGTTCCTTTAGTGGATATATTGGACAATTAAAATTTAAGGTTTTTCTGTTGAATGAATGCGAATTATAGTCACTTTATCAGTTCAACAAAATAGAAATCTCATAAATGGTTATGATGCATGTCAAGATAAGGTATTTATATGCAATAGCGAATATATAAAAATGATGGAATTATATATATAAGTGTTAAGTACACCTATGCAATACCTAGAAAATACAACAAAAATAGTTTTCTACATATTTTCGTTTTCATTTTATAGGTCCTAAGTCTTTCTGATAAGTCGAACCTGTGCTAGCCATGTGTAATAGTCTTGTTTAGATTTCTGTCCTGCAGCAGGAGTTGTCCTTCTTCCACTGTAGCAGCTTGTTGCTATCAAACATGGTGCATTAGCCATACAGTACGTCTTCTGGCCTACTATTAACTTTTTGATCTGTCCCTTTCATTTTGAACAAGTTAAGGTTAGTTTTATAAACTTGAAGCTGTTCAATACCATAATGTATTAATCAGACTGATTGTGAATGTGAATCTGTCTTTATATGCTATCTGAATAGCATAAGACTAAGTAATAATGACTTATCCTTGACTAAAGCATGTAACTCAAAAACACACTTGCTATGTTCTCATCTAGGATATAGTACTCATTTATGTTGCCAGGAGATAGTGTTTAGAAATTCTCCATAGTCTAAAAAAAGACCTTTAACTGATTGCATATATTGCTTCTTTGCTAATCTATTCTCATTTATAGTTTATGTGTTATATGTGTCTTGATGGCTATTATGTTGTGTAAATCAGTAAAGCATTTCAGCACACTATCACTTTGATTTCCTGTTACAGAAAATATGTCTATAAAGGAATTAAATTACTTCATAGGGATTTTAACAAATCCACCTTGTGACTGGTCCTTGTTAATAAATGTAGGAGCTTTATGGTCTAGTTTTGTTAATAAAGCAATGCTTTTTCAACCTGCATGAGGCTCTAATTTTCGGTACGCAGGTGATCGAGACTAACGCAGAGATCCGGCTTCCGCCATCTCCAGATTGTTACACCTAGTTAATCACTGGTAGACAAAAATAAATTTTAGATGTTTTTTGTAGCATCTCACCTGCATAGTATGTATGTAACTGGTCTCTAATTCAAAGCAACAGCTGTGGCAGTTCATTAGTGCCCAGGTGGGGTTGTTTCCATAGTACTGCTCTGATTCTGGAGACAGGATGGTGGTAGTGATAGTGCTCATAACAACATTTACTCCAGGAGAACTATAAGTGACAGGGTTGGAAAATTGTACACGCATACAAGTATACACGCATACTAGTCTATCACGTTCATTCTTTTATTTTTCTGTCATAACCAATTGATTGATTGCATGTGTATATCTGTGTGATGGTAAGGATTAAGAAATACTGAGATAAATAAAGAGAGAAAAGCCCTAGATAAATATTTCTGTACAAGCCCACAAGGGGGCACAAGCACTTCATAGCTTTTCAAATCATACTTTTAAAACCCCCCACTGAAAATCACTTCTTAAAGTTCAGAGAATCTATTTCCACTAGTACGACTTAAATTTAGAAGGTTATAGGGTATATTACACACATGCAGGCGCTAACCTTTCAATCCCAATTTTAAGGCCCTTGCTTAAATATAAAAACCTCTCTCTTACAGTCCTGAAATTAGAAACTCTTAAAGCACTGAGCTAAAGGCAGTAGTCATCACAATGTGGGCTTTCCATGGATATTTGGTCAACATGCAGTAACCATTATGAAATAAGCAGCTGTAGCTATTATGTTTAGTTTAATTCAGTTCAATGAAATTGAATTTACAGTTGCATCTCATGGAAATGCAGAGCATTACAATGTCTAGATGATTAGACTTTGAAGCAGGAAGTCAATGACAGGGTCCTCTTGGAAAAACTCCCCCACAGCAAGATACAAGAGATTAAATATATGGACATTTAGGTTAACATTTCTGTTGCTATGAAAGATTCTGTGTTGTTCTGACAGGTTGCCCTTGGCGATCTGAGCTTATCTACAGAGGAAGTCAGAGAGCAGACCAGAAAGAATATCTGGATGTAGACCCGAGTGAGAACCTAAGTCCAACCATCAGCACAATAAAGCTGCAGCCATGTGTACTTGAGCTGTGCAAGTTTTTCTCCCAGTGCCTCTGCAGAGGATTCAGCCAGAAAATTAGTCTGCAGAGGTAACATGAATATACATCTCACACACGCACACACACACACACAAACACACACACACACACACACACACACACACACACACACACACACACACAAAAAGCATCTACTGCAAAACATCTCCACAGAAGTGTCATACACTCATGTAGCCTCAAGGGTACAGACATAATCACACATCACAATCACACTGTACGTCTTTCTTTCTCTCTAGATACTGCACAGACAGTCATTTTTGGTATGAAAAACACACAGTGGAGGTCTGCAATCGTGTCAAAAGAATCGCCTTCTCCAAGAGTAAGTGCTGGGAAAATAGAAGATTCAAACTAAAAAAACAACAGACTGAAGACTTGAAAACGTGATGATTCAGGAAGGTTGGATGCTAAGAAAATTTAAATCTCACTGCTGTCCCACAAAAGAACATAAAGACATTTTTAGTGACCTACATTATTAGTAAGTCAAACCTGTACAGGTTCACAGGTTCAACTGGACCAGAAAAAGATCAGGGAAGATTTAAACTTGTAATCTTCATATCTGTCGAGTTTGGGTAAGCCTGTGCTCATGATAGCCTGGAATACATGGATGTAGTGAATCCACGCAAAATACTCCAAGCTGATGAAGAACAAGTAAATAAAAAACTCATTAATAAATTTTAAAAATAAAAAACTGAAAATTGGTGTGTGCATTTGTATTCACCCCTTTTGCTATGAAGCTCCTAAATAAGTTCTGGTATTACCAATTACTTCAAGAAGTCACATAATTAGTTAAATTAAGTCTATGTGTCTGCAGTCTAAGTGTCACATCATCTCAGCTCAACACAACTGAGCAAAAGGCAGCATAGAGCAAGCAGACCAAGAAGTCCAAGAAGACCGAGGAGCTCTCCAAAAAGCTCAGGGCCAGAATTTTGGAGAAGTATAAATCAGGGTTGGATTACAAAAAAAAATCCAAAACTTTGAATATCCCACAAAGCACCATTAAATCCACCAAAGCAAAGTGGAAGGAATATAGCACCACAGGGCCACCCACCAAAACTCACAGACCGACCAAGGAGGGCATTAATTTGAGAAGCATTCAAAAGACCAAAAATAAACCTGAAGAAGCTGGAAAGCTTCACAGCAAAGACTGGAATTTCTGTCCAAAGGACTACTATTAGCTGTACACTCTACAGAGCTGGGCTTTATGGAAGAGTCGCCAGAAAAAAAGCCCTTGCTTAAAGAAAAACACAAAAAAGGATGTCTTGTGATTGCCAAAAGACATGTGGGAGACTTTGGAAGAAGGTACTGTGGTCAGATAAGACTAAAATTTAACTTTTCCCTGGAAAACCTGTTTTAGTCTGTTTAAGAGATGAGAATGGGAAAGAGGTTCACCTTCCAGCAGGACAATGACCCTAAACACATTGATAAAGCAACACTCAGCTGTTTTATGGAGAAGCATTTGAATGTGTTGGGATGCCCAGTCAAAACCCAGATCTTAATCCGATAGAGAATCTGTGGTCTGACTTAAAGACTGCTGTACACCAAAAGAACCCATCCAACTTAAAGGAGTCTAAGTGGTTCTGCCTTGAAGAATTGGCAAAAACCCCAGTGGCTAGATGTGCTAAGCTCACACAGACATACCCAAAGAGACTTGCAGCTGTAACTGCTGAAAATGGTGGCTCTAGAAAGTATTAACTTTGAGGGGGTAAATAATTATGCACACCCAAGCTTTCTGTTGCTTGCTTAACAATAACAAAATATTTAGCATCTTAGAAATTGTAAGTTGTGTAAATCAAACATAAATCATTTTAAAATCAATCCATTAAATTCCAGGTTGTAATGCAACAAAATAAGAAAAAGGCAAAGGGGTGTGAAAACATTTGCAAGGCACTGTAAGCTATATCTACAAACACACAGCTTCTGTGAATGAAGTGATGCTAATTCATGTATGTTATATTTTTAATATTTATATTTTTATAAGATTTACTGTTTGAATAAAATGTATTAGCCTTGATACTAGAATCCTAGTCACACGGTCACGAAGGGTAATCATAGTTGAGAGAAGTCAGCATTAATTTTGACATTACAGGTTTGCAAATTACTGCAGCAGTTTGATAGATTATGGGACAATTATTATATTACTTATTTAAGAAAATTAGGCATATATGGGTGCATTTTAGTTTTCTATGACAAGTAGAAATCTGAGCACTTAGAAGTGTGTGTCTGAGAGCGTGGCACAGAGAATGTCTCATTAAACAACCCAAGCCATGACTAATGATGTCTAAAGTCAGCTTAGATGCTGTGTGTGTGTGTTAATAAGATAAAATATGATTATGTGAATGTGATTTTGGGGTTGAGATAATACAATGTAAAGTACAGGAAGCCACAGCTTCCACAGCTTTTAGAAACCATTTCAAGTAAGGAATTTCATCTAATTAATCTCTGTCTTTCTCACACACATGCACTTGCACAGGTCTGAAGCAGAGGTGCCTGGAGAAGATGTGTGTTTAAATGTGAGAAGAGCATGATGTCCCTGCAAGACTGTTACCGAGCAACAGTCCAAATCCCTGAACCCTTTCACCTCTAAAAGAAGAGAGCGAGAGAGAGAGAGAGAGAGAGAGAGAGAGAGAGAGAGAGAGAGAGAGAGAGAGAGAGAGAGAGAGAGAGAATTTGGTATTGGTTGCAATATATTACCATTAAAATTACCACTGTGGCACACATTTATACTCCTTTTATGTCATTTATTATCTGAATTACTTGTTAAATAAATTTGAATATGTTCATTGAAGCAGAAATTTATTTTCAGTTTTTCTGATTAGCTTGCTAGGCAACTAATTATTATAATATTTTGGTTTTTCCAAGACTAAAATCCTCTTGATTTTGATTTGTAATTACAATTTAGAGAAAGTTCACAATATGGAATAACATATTTTAACTAGAAGGCTCTTAGGTAACTTGTTGCAAAACATTAGCTAGTTAGACCTGTCTCTTGACAGGTCTGATGTATAACTTCACTTTAATTCAAGCTTATTGCACTTACCTTGGTTTGTGAATATTATTGAATGTGTTCAGGTCTATAAATCACATCATCAGGATAAGAGAGACTCACCTGGATCACGTCATGCGCATAGACCAAAACTTGCCAATAAAGATGCAAATTGTCATCATTCTGAAGCCCTGTTAATTGTAGTTCACAAGATACATTGCTCTGCATTCTAACTACCATAGAACAGAAAACATGAACAGGAGCCCTTGATATTCATAATCCCCTTATAGAGTGGAATGTAATGGTAGGATCTGGCCACTGAGGATGCCTGAAATGATATGATGAAGAAATACAGAGTAGAACCAGACTAAAACGGGAGCTCATCATCTTCTGAGTGTCACTTGATAGTGGGATTATAAATCTGTACCTTCCACAATTGCATACTAGAAAGCCAACTGTGCAAAGAATGAGTAAAAAGCAACAGTAACCTGGTAGTTTATTACCTGCAATCAGTCCAAACCCATTATTGAAAATTTCTGAGACAATAGTAGTATACGGTGGTTCAAGTGACTAATCATTATATGTAAGAATACACTACATGGCCAAAATGTAGTGACCCACCTGGCCAATCACACCCATATGTCTATTAATTCCCACCTTTACTGTTAGAATATTTGTCCATTTAGCCATGAGAGCAGTAGAAAGGTCAGGATAGGCATATAGGGATGAATAAGGGGAACATCTTAGAGTGACTTATGCTCCAATAGTCCAATATTAGTATGTTAGCTATGTTAGATTAAAATGACTTAAAATAACACTATTCAGTGTAACAAATTGGACTTTCTCATTATGGAATAAACTAAATTAGCTGCACTAACTTAGTCTATTCATCACTTTGCTCTGGTCTTGCATGTCCTCTGGAGCCCATGAGGAAGAAAAATATGAGCTCTTCAGCTGTATTGCAGTGACAGGAACAAAGACTTTGTCAGGATTGACAAAGTAGCTCTATAAGAAGAGATGATCAGATTAGGAACTCAGAACACTGGGCGCACAGGAGTGGCATATATAGCTTGACAGAGAGAGAGAGAGAGAGAGCGCGAGAGAGAGAGAGAGAGAGAGAGAGAATTGTTAGGTATGATTGTAATCAGGTTATGGACAATGTAAATTATGTGCAAAGTGCAGACAGGGACTCCGGCAAGACTAGCTATGACAGCATAACTAAAAAGCTAGAAGGAGACACAGACATGAGGGCTTCCTGGGATGTAAAGCATCTCACCACTCCACAGTCTGCAAACCTGAGCGACTTGCAAGGGTGGTAAGCTGACAACATCCAGGCATCCCAGTTCACCAAACTCTCTATGCCCATGAACCCTCCAGATCTGCTCCTTTACCAAAGAAAATCTATTCATAAAAAGCTAGACTAAACAAATGTCTTTTTAGCCTGGACTTAAACACTGAGACTGTATCTGAGTCCCAAACACACAGGAAGACTGTTCCATAACTGTGGGGCTCTGTGAGAAAAAGCTCTGCCCCCTGCTGTAGCCTTTTGTACTTGAGGTACTACCAAATAGCCAGCACCCTTTGATCGAAATATGTGTGATGGATCATAAAAAAACAAAGTTCTTTAGAGGTTAGTAATAGTATTTTATAATCAATGTCGAAACTTGACTGGGAGCCAATGCAAATAGGATAAGATAGGGGTGATATGTTCATATCTTTTGGTTCTAGTTAAGAATGTAGATGCTGAATTCTGGACTAACCGGAACTTGTTTATGATTCTACTGGAACATCCAAACAGTAAAGCATTACAATAATCCAACCTAGAGGTAATAAATGCATGAACTTGTGTTTCTGCATCATGTAATGACATCATATTTCTTGTATTAGCAATATTTCTGAGATGGTAGAAGGCTACCCTTGTGGTATATGTGAGCTTCAAATGAGAGTATCAATAATCACACTAAAGTATTTTACTGCTGCACATGTTGTAATAGAAAGACTATACAGAGTTACTCTGTAATCAGAAAGCTTACTTCTGTCTGCATGTTGTCCTAGTAAAAGCACTTCTGTCTTGTCAGAGATAAGCAGGAGGAAGTTAGTAAGCATCCACTGTCTAATGTCTTTCACACATTCTTTAATCTTGTTGAGCTGGTGACTCACGTCTGACTTAGCTGAAACATATAGCTGCGTATCATCATCATAACAGTGATAGTAAATCAACACCATGTTTACGAATAATTGCACCAAGGGGTAGCATATATAGGGAGAAAAGCAATGGGCATTAAACAGAACCTTGTGGAACACCGAACATTACCTTAGTTTGTTTAGAGTAGTCATTCTTTAGATCTGCAAACTGATAGCGATCCGTAAAAATAAGACCTGAGTCAGGAGTGGGCTGTCCCTTTAACATTAACAACATGTTCTAGCCTATCAAGTAGAAAAGCATGGTCAGTTGTATCAAAAGCTGCACTAAGATCAAGCAATACCAGCACAGAGACATAACCCCGATCAGAGGCTAGTAACAGGTCATTTACAACTTCAACCAGCACTGCCTCTGTGCTATGATGAGGCCTAAATCCTGACTGATACATTTCATGAATATTATTCCTATGTACGTATGAGTGAAAATAAATCATTGAAAACTTAATTTCACAACAATAAATCAGTGAAAATAAGTTTGTCTATTGAAGGGGACTAAAAACGGTCTAAATACTGATCAAAAACAAAAATATTATCTATGGAATTATTTATCAATTTGTTTGGTCTGAATTTTCTGCCTGATATTTTTCATTGAAATAATCCATAAAGTCTTTGCTGCTACAAATAGATGGCGTGCACTTTTTGCCAGTGTTTTTATTCCTAGTTAATTTTGCTACAGTATTAAATAAAAATGCAGGATTATTTTTGTTATCTTCAATTAGGCTGGAGAAATACACCAATCTAGCAGCACTAAGAGATTTTTTGTAGCTATGAAGGCATTTCTTCCATGCTAAAAGAAATACTGATAATTTATTTTGACGCCATTTACGTTCTAATTTCCTAGCTGATTGTTTTAAAGTTTGTGTGTTGTCATTGTACCAGGGTGCAAGTTTTTTCTCTATAATTACTTTCCTTTTAAGTGGAGCTACAATATCTAGGGTGTAGTGAAACACTGACTCTACTGTAAATAGTCAGTCACCTGATCAAGTTCTGTGGGGTCAGATGGCGATCATATCCAATCATGGATAATAATTCTGGGAGACTGTTGATAAATTGCAAATATCATGTCCAAAGCACAATTTAAATGAAATGAGATAGAGGTCAGAGATAGCTTCTGATTGAGGCACTGTGACTATATTTTCTATATTTAATCCGAGGGTTAAAACGAGATCAAGAGTGTGACCTCCATGAGTGGGTCCTATAACATTTTGGTTAACCCCTACCGAATCTAAGATGGAGACAACTGCTGTTCTCAGAGGATCTTCTAACTTATCAAAATGAATATCAAATGAAAATGGTGATACTGGGATTTTTCAATACTAGTATTGTTTAAATTACATAGTTACATTCCTAACTATGCTAAAGTGTTATTATCTCTCAGTGGAAGAGCATTTCAATAAATAAACCCAGGTGTAACAGAGATCAGAGACATATGAGCTTCTGAAGAATGTGAAAATGTGTCTGTGTGTTCTTGTTCATTGCATTCAGTGTGCTGCCTGGTGAACACAAAGGGCCATTATCAGCCTACACACCCCACTGACCCTACTTCCCGTGCATGCACACACACAAAACCAAACACACATGCACACAAACACACAGTTCTGATATATCAAATTATTGCTCATGTTGTCAGTGTGTCAGAGACAGTGTAAAGAAATTATGAATTAAGGTATGACTGAATTTTTGTATACAATCACACAAATCTACCTCATAAGACAGAGTGTGACTTGATATATGTGAGCAGGTATCTGCACTAGCCGTGTTACCATGGAAATTGCTCTGCCCTTTGACCTCTGCTGGTGCCCTAAATGCCCCTTTGTTACTTTGGCCCACCTTCAAATACACACATACATACTTGTGCTATAAGGTTGGGTCTTTCTTGATTTCCTTTTTGTTTGCTGCAGGTGCGAACATCTCAGGTAAGAAAACATTTCTCTTTACATCATCTGAAATCAGTAGTTTCATGGGTTTCATTATTCACAGCTACAACACATTTATTTTGTTCTAATATAAAACACTTGACACACAGAGGGTATTGCAATTATCCAATGGGTAAAGTAGGTGTGTAATTTGTCTAGTTTTGAATGAGAAAAAAAAAGAATATGACTGGAATAGTCTTCTGTATTTTAGCATAAACCTTGCTAGGTTTAGTACGTTTAGATTAGTATGTTAATTCTCTGAATAATGTGTGCCCTACATGGGCAATTTTTTTATTTCTTTGTTCTAGCAACATATCCTGTGATCTGATAAAATAGATAAGGAAAATTCATAATATTACTGTTACTATTTTCATCCAAATGTAGTCATATACTGTTTAGTGTAATATTATATTAGGACATACATGATGGTACAGCCACTGATGGTAAAATAATAAGTTAACAAAATACTTACACATAATTATATGTAAAAATTGTTAGAATATTCAGTGAAATAAATATTTCTGTTATGATCTGGGCTGCATTTCAACCAATACCATCGGAGATCAGGTCAAAAAAGAAAAGAAATATATAGCAAATATATATATATATATTATATATATTTATATATATATATATATATATATATATATATATATATATACACACACACACACATATATATGCTTGAGTATATGCTTAGAAATACGAATATATTTTGAGAACATCATGCTGTATCTTTGCAGTATGGTGCTACCACAATTAATGTTGATGTCTTGCAGTTCCAGGCTTAGGTTCAATCCTGAGATCCAGTTAATGTCTGGTGGAGCCTCTCATGTTCTGCTCATGTCTGTCTGTCCCATCTTCCAAGGCATGTGGATTGTTAATGCTGAATTGCCCCGGGTTATAAATGTATGTGGGCATAGTTCCCTGTTATAGACTGGCATACTACTGTATCATGGCTGCAGCCTTTGTTGAAGCACTTTACTGGGTATTAATATATCCAGGTCATTCTGGTCATTTAAAGCATTTCACCTTACAGCTAGGACTCCAAATAAATGACTCAAATATTGTTTCAATTCCTTATTTTAATCTTTGTATAGTTTGGATTCAACTGTGAGTCAGTATAGAGTCAGTATTGAGTAAATGAACTATTTCCAAATCAACAGCTCAACTCATGAGATGTGAAGGTTACTCCATGTTGTCGTACCCATGCTTTATATCATATTAGTAATCACTGGTGTGTAAATGTTTGGAAGTCAGGTGTGAGCTGGTGAATTAGTAGATCAGCCCTTTTTGCTCAACTACACAAACCTAAAAACAATTCATGAGGCAATGCATTTATTAATAATTGTATATGTGGGACAGGGAATACAGTAATGTATCTTGTTTGGTTTTTGGCAAGATGAGTTTAGACAAGTTTAGAACCACTGCAGATTTTTTGCAGGATAGCAGCTGTTGTTGCTCCTCAGGCTTCAGGCTATACTTGCTAGTTTTGTCAATCTCAGATAGCCACTGGCTATGATACAATCATGGAAACATGCAGCTGTCCTTTTTCTACCCTTGTAATTTCCTACAGAAATCCAGTGGGAACGTTTTTTATTCTCCATGCTTTTGAGAAATATTAATAGCAAATCACTTTTCTGTATCATTGATAATGAAGATCCTTTATTATTATTATATTATAGAGCTGCGCTATAGATTTTCAAGCCTGTACCAGGCTGAGTCTTTGTTTGTTCCTTGGGTAATGGTGGTATTACCCATAGTGCTCTTTATCTCCCCAAATGAATTTAGATAAAGAATGATATAAGAGCCCTTTTTGCAGATAAGAGGACTTGTTTGCAGAATGTGCTTTTTTATGCTTGAGTGCTCATAAACAAGCCTACAGTCTACAGTATTTTGGCTGGACTTTTAGTCTTCAGGACTAAAGACTCTTGGTCTTTTGCATACAGAAACTCTTTTATTTCAGTAAAACAACTGGGCCATTGATTCAATACCTGTTTTTCTGGAACACCTTGGATTCCAGACCCAGGGACAAACAATCAACAATCAATCAAGTGTGACTCCACTGTGAAAGATCTGCTAAAACTCTGATAACAATAACATTAATGATTCAGTATAAAAATTCAGGATAATCAGCAAATATGTATATACAGTATAGTCTGTGACATGCCTTATGCCACCAATCAGAAGCGTGTATCTCCATTCCTGATGATGTACATGTGAAAGAATAATATTTGAGATTCTAATAATATTATTGATGTTATTGATTATTAAAGGACTAAAAAAATTAAATTTACTTAATAGACACACAAAATTGCTATTAGGAAAGTTCACAAACAGCTAACAAGGTTCTTGCTACAAAAATCAGGTATCATTTCCCCTAGCTTGTAAGGACCTTTATGAATGGGATACTTAGATTTCGATGTAATTGAAGCAATGCATTTAATTCAGCATGAAAAAAGAAAAAAATCCTTGCTTTTTATGCATTCTTGATTTTAATTATACATAT
Organism: Tachysurus vachellii; assembly: GCF_030014155.1. Lineage (NCBI taxonomy): Eukaryota > Metazoa > Chordata > Actinopteri > Siluriformes > Bagridae > Tachysurus > Tachysurus vachellii. The sequence continues at coordinate 11,548,497 of NC_083460.1, forward strand.
CCACAAAAGGGGCTTAGTGGTTAACACGTTCGCCTCACACCTCCAGGGTCGGGGTTCGATTCCCGCCTCCACCTTGTGTGTGTGGAGTTTGCATGTTCTCCCCGTGCCTCGGGGGTTTCCTCCGGGTACTCCGGTTTCCTCCCCCGGTCCAAAGACATGCATGGTAGGTTGACTGGCATCTCTGGAAAATTGTCCCTAGTGTGTGATTGCGTGAGTGAATGAGAGTGTGTGTGTGCCCTGTGATGGGTTGGCACTCCGTCCAGGGTGTATCCTGCCTTGATGCCCGATGACGCCTGAGATAGGCACAGGCTCCCCGTGACCCGAGGTAGTTCGGATAAGCGGTAGAAGATGAATGAATGAATGAATATCCACAAAAGGTTGTCCAACAATCTTTTCCATAGTATGAAGTGTAATTCTCAATTTTACATCTCAGCTAATTTTTACTACTATAGTTACTGCTATGGACACCCACAATGGGTTGGAGTGAATGATATTGAAGTCTTGGACTGCTGTTGGATGTTTAATAAATGTTGAATATTTCGGGCATTAGATGCTTTGGGGAATAAATTGTATTGTGTATATTTAAGACTAGCATTATAGCAATGCTTTATAAAAAGGAGCCTTTTTGCTTAAATTTATAAGGCCAAAGGTTTGTAGACACCTGATTATAATACCCCTGTGTGCTTGGTGAAGTTCCTTTCCCAGATTTACCATCCTGTGTTCATTGTTTTTTTTGTTAATTTAACCTATCTGCTCTGTAAAGGATTCAGCCACACAAGCATTAGTGAGGTCAGGCACTGATGTCAGGTGAGAAGGACTGGTGGGAAGTCACTGTTGATCTCTAAAAGTGTTTGGTGGGATTGTGGTCAGGTCTTTTTTGCAAGTCACTCCTCTTCTTCTACTCCAGCTTTGGCAAACCATGTCTTCATGGAGTTTGCTTTGTGCACAGGAACATTGTCATGCTACAGTAGTTAGGTGCATGAGAACTAGTGAAAATGTACCTGAAGTCTTTTGAATTTTACATGAACATTTTATCTGTTGTATATTTTAGGATAATCATGCCGCTGTTTTCAATTTTCCTGCTATTCACATTCATAAATGGTGAGATTATTAAAATGTTTTTTTTTAATTCAATAAACATGGATGAAGATGGATCATGGATCTACACTGTGTATATGATAAATAATGTGCTAATATGTTATATTATTGATCCTGTTGTTTACAGTGAAAAGCACATATGTGTTCTGCCCAGATACAAATGACCTCAACACAGATTATCTCCTTTTAGGTAGGTTCATTTCTATCCACCATGGAGGAATATTATTTGGGTTTGTGTATTTATTGTTAGTGTCATTTCTCTCACATACAGGTTTTTCTTTTACACAAAATAGAATGTATAGACCCTTGTGTTAGTGTATACATTTAACAGTGATTTCCTCTGTAAACTCTGCTCCAACCAAATAGATAAAGAATGACAATTACTGCATTGACCTGCTGTGTGTGTGTGTGTGTGTGTGTGTGTGTGTGTGTGTGTGTGTGTGTGTGTGTGTGAATAGATTGTCTAGGAGAGCAGTTCAACTGGCTTTATTCAGTGTTTAATAATTTGCCATCTTTGGTGGAGTTTGCTGTGTGGATGCGCTGTGAAACTGGTGTCTGTCCAACTGATCTTCAAGGCAGGAGACATTACTGCAGCTACATAAACATCCAGAACACAACACACACTCCAGCTGCCAGCGATACACTCGACTGGTGAGAATAACGGAGTGGTGGAATTAAACTCATGAAGCAGAACAATATTTCATAGATGAATAAACACAAGAGAACCATGTTAATGTTGTGGGTAATAAATCAGTTAAACTCACACAAATGTTTGTGTAGGTGCTGCTTTGACCATCAACGATGCTATCGAGAAATAGAAGAATTACAATGCAGAAAGACTCCACCAGCACACACCAATTACACCTGCTCCCATCTTAGCAACAACAGCTGTGGTACACACACACATACACACACACATTTATTTTTGATTTATTTTGTAGACTGATTTATTTTCTAACTGCTCTAGATTCACTTGATTTGTGTGAACAAGGATTCTGTCTTTGTGACCAAGAAGCTATAGCTTGTATTGGAAACAATTCCCACTTAGTCCTTTCAACTCAGCACCAGAGCCCAGAACTCACAGGTAAATTCTTCAGTTCCTAGTGGGTCATGATGTACCGCAGATGCCAACTGAACATTTTCCTTGCTCAAGTACATCTAATCTCATCAAATCGTATTATCATTATGTCATGATGTCATGAGATTTACAGGAAAGAAAACACAAATGTACAGAATATGGGCAAATCTCAAACAGTTCAATTAGAATTGAAGAAATTCAAGTGTTTAAGGGTGGAGGGATGAGTGGAGTCAGAAATAGGATTAGCCAGTGTGGGTTTGTGGGCCAGAGGACACTTTTTGCTGTATTGTGTAATGGAACAATCACACATCCTTTAACCCAACCAAACTGTGAGGAATCTGATCGAATGATATTTCACATTAGTTATCTCTGTTGCACGGTATCACTGATATTCATCTGTGAAATTTACTGTTACACTGTGCTATATGTGTAATGCTTTCTGCAAATAGACTTTAATTGAAGGCAAAATCACTATCAAAATGTCCTTTAGTTTATTTAAAACAACAAAAAATAACTTTTTAACAGGGACAGGGAAGGGTACAGGGATGTTTCGCACAATTAACTTCATTCTATCTCTGTTTTCTTAATTACATTCATGTCCTCTTTTGTTCTCTGACAGATCTTCTTTATAACAACACCATCATCAGTGAGATGGTCAACAGAACAGGTTGCAAACACACACATCCACATGTATACACACATACAAACACACACACAAACACACACACAGATTCTCAAGCACAAGTGCATGTGGACACACACATTCACATTGAAGCCTTTAAGAAATATTTGAAATACATATTCATAAGACTTTTTTTCTGGGATATAATAAAATAGGTCCTTTTGTCATACAGTAAGTAAGATTGTGAGAACCCAAAGAAATTTAAATACAATAGACACTTAAATCATGTAAAGATATTAAAATACATGAGCAGTTAAAGATACCATTAAAGAGGATTAGAGCCAGAGAAAAAGGTTTCCGAAAAAGTTTTTATTTTTCAGAAGAATTTGCCAGAAACTGAACCTCACACACACAGTGAGGAAGAGGATAAAGGATGGAAAATGTAGCCCATTAAGAATTGCATTATTTACTTTATTCTTGTGGTTGTCAAATTTAATGATCAGCTGTTCAGCACTACCTTCCTACCAACATTGTATTGAGGTCAGATTAGTCCAAACGTGTGTGACTGAATATGGGAAACGGCAGCTGATAGACAGTGGATGCAGCGATGTTTTGGGACTCTTCTGTGGCTGATGCTACAGGGGGGCCAAAAGTCTGCTATGTACAAGGATTCTCTAGCCCAAAACCTTGTAGTCTTTTTCAGGAGGTTCAGACTTTCCCACAGGTAGCACCTGAAATTTATTTGTTCTGCCTGGGGAAGTGCCTGAAGATCCCTTTTCCTTGGTCTCCAACCTTGATAAACCTTTATGATTGTTCTTCTCCTTTCAGAATGGGTGGGAGCATCGCCACAGATATCAGATGTGGATATAATGCTTGATGGTAGGAAAACTAGGATGTTCAAGATTGAAAAAAAGTGTTTTAAGAGTTTTAATTACATCATGAAACAATTCTACAAGATTGCTCCATTATATCTTTGGTCTGTCATTGTTTAATACTGGTTCTCTCTAATTCTCTGTTATTGTTCTGTATCTGCTGTCAGAACTGGATATTATATTGAATGGAACTATGGGTAACTTCACTGAGGAATTTTTCCTGAAAAACAACACTCTGAAGAACCAGAGCCACGGTGCAGGGTATTCTAGGATACCAATATCAGGTATAGAAGAACCTTTATAATTAAAAAAGAAAAAAATGCATTTAATTGAAGAAAGAGAAAGGTGAAGTAGATGTGGAGCATTAAGTGCAGTGATTTTGGACATACACTAGGAATTAGTTTGTTTAATTTACTTAACTGAAATGCGTTTATCAGTTCCATGTGAATTAACAAATGCGTGATGCGTTTTCACCGTGAAGAAGAAAAGAAGCCTTTATTGTTGCCACATGTTACATTACAGCACTGTGGAACTCTCTTTCTTAGAAGTTGGGGTCAGAGCGTAGGGTCAGCCATAATGCAGCGTCCCTGAAGCCGAGAGGGTTAAGAGTCAGCTTGGCAGTACTGGGGTTTAAACTCCAACCTTCTGATCATCAGCCTAGAGGCTTAACCACCTGAGCCAACACTGTCTTATCACAATAGTGTACCATTTAAAACACTGTAATAAGACTATTTAATATTATAAGGATTTCATCCTTACAAGATTTTTAGAAGCCTTTATTTTTGAGATGTATACATTACAGCACAGTTGGATAAGGCTCTGGGTTTTCAATCAAAGGCTCATGTTTCAAACCCCAGAACTGCCAAGCTACAGCTGTTGGGCCCTTGAGCAAGGCCCTTAACCCTCTCTGCTCCAGGAACACTGTATAATGGCTGGAACTTAAAAGTTGGGACATGTGCAGAAAGAATTTCACTGTGCTATAATGTATATTTGACAAAAATATTGGCTTCATATTTAAATTCTTTCTTTAAATATCCCAGTTTTGGAGACTGGGGCCAGAGCACAAGGTCAGCCATGATGCAGTCCCCTGGAGCAGACAAGGTTAAGAGCCTTGCTCAGTGGCCCAACAACAGCTTGGCAGTGCTGGGGATTGAAACCCAACTGGGCACTCAACAAGGCAGCACATTAAGAGCTAGAGCTACACAAGCAGTTCACACACACATTTTATGCACTTTTACACACAGCGTAAACCTGTTAAAATAACATTTCCTCAACACTTAAATCTTACTCCCTTTTTTTAGTGCAGCCTTCTAATTGAGTTAGCATGCATTTGTATATATTCTTGTCAAAAATAATGACAGAAAATACAAAAAAATGATGTGCAGTTTTGCTGCTGGAAAAAATGCAGATGTGTGTGTCAACGTTCATCGGCAGCATTATGCAAATGTGTGATTTCCAAAAATAATTGCATCAGAAGTCTTTAGGTCAAACTGAAAAAATAGAGAAAAACAATTCACATATATGGGAAATTGAGAGGAGATAAGTAATGTCAGGTTCCTCAAGCTGAACTATGACCTGAAGATTCACAAACATTAGAAGTGTTAGCCAGTTCACAAGAAAAAGAATGATGCTGTGACCTTTGTGTTAAAAGTAAAGAAGAGGAATTCCTCATTTTTAAGCAGAGGTCACAAAAGGCTTTTTCTTCACTAGGTTTTGCAAATATTTGGAGGTCAACGAGCTAATTTCATTGGAGGACTGCAATCATGTGACTGCAGCAAATTCATTACAATTACAGTTTTATTCTGTAGGAGATTTTGGTTCAGAATTTTGTTTCATCGTGTTTGGTGCACTATGCCTTATGCTTAATGCATTTACTGTACATGGTTTTCTATTTCCGTTATTGACAGAAAAGGACAATTTAGATTTAACATCCGTGTCTCAACCATACCGTGGTGTGTATCGTGAAACACAAACATACACACCTGACTCAGAGACAGAAAGTGCACACACACATCGAATGGACTCCATCACTACAATTCAACCTGAAGTGTCACACACCTGGACAAGCTATTTATCAAAAGAGCTGAAAAAAGATGGAGGTAAAGTTGAAGCACTCCTAAAGGACAAGATGTTCCTCCAAACTACGGCAGTGACCTTTGATACTACATTGCCACAGCCGTTGGGCTACAATGATGACAACACCACAGCAAAACTGGACCCGAACTCTTCAGTGGCAAAGAACAAAGAGATGGAGAGCAAAGAAGATTCAATAGAGATGAGGGAGATGGATGAAGGTGGGGATAGTGCGAAGAGTGTGGAGAGATCGCATACTGAGGAGAAAGAACAGGAAGAAGCTAAAATGTCTCAAGGCATTGATATCTTTCTGGTATCCACTCCATCTGAGTCAGAAACCAATCAAATCCTGTTTCACACAGTAAACGTGACCCTGCCAGCCGAACAAAACACTGAGGTCACGCCCACTCCTACTCAGCTGTCTCCTGAGGATTATAGACATGAAAGCAGGGAAGAGATAAGCAGCAAGGATGAACAGATAACAGAAAGGTTGCAGACCACCACCCTAACCAAGATCACTGAAGATCAGGCCAAATTGCTTGAGATACACGCACCAGCTAACACACACACTCTCATCTCCACACATCGTCTCTCAGAAGATGAGGAGGTGACGGACACAGAGAGTCAGGATGAAGAACACAGTGGTAATGACAATCTACATACAAGTGCAGAAATACAGGATAGCACTTCTGGTCACACAACTACACTTAATTCCATCACTCTCACACCCACAACCTCTCAGCGCTTGCCTACAAATCCTACACAACATACAGAGGTCAGAGCTGATGCTTCATCACAAGCCACCTCAACATTATCCCCAAAAACACTGACAAATATGCTTGTAACACACCACACATCACACAGGCTCTCCAGACACACTACACATTCCGGACCATTTACACCATTACAAACAAAAACAACTTTTACAAAATCACTACACACACCACACACCACACGCACAGGACTTACACAGCCCACAATCACCCAAAAAACCTTGGTGACAGTTCACCAAAGACCTGGTGGCATATGGAGAGCCCCAGTTACTCACAACCAAAAAACTGAGCCACATCCACTACACACACCATCCCCCAGGTTTCCTCACACACCCAAACCCAACAACACCCCTTCTTCATCAGCTACCACTACACATGGCTATGAAGAAGAAGAAGAAGAAGAAGAAGAAGAAGAAGAAAAAGAAGAAGAAGAAGAAGTGAGAGAGAAGAAATATGAAGCGATAAAGAGAGAGCTGGTGGACAGTTCCCAGGAGGCAGAAGCAAAAAGTAAGACTAAAACAGAGACACACAGGCATGTTATAAACATGTCATCACACATTGTCTGCAGTTGCCGCATCAGTTTAATGTCCAATGAAATGAGTGCAATATTGCGGTTGCGTGTAATTAACACTATCACTGCCATCATGTGTAATGTTATGACAGCTTACATCATTTTTTTTTGTTCTAGTTTTATTATAGAAGACAGATGATATGACAAGAACGATTATATCTAACTATATCAACTCAGAGCGTGTCAATGCTCCTAATAAAAATGACATTCTTTCTGTTTTCTTTAAGAAGCATGATAACTAACAAATTAACTAACTAACTAACTAGTTGTAAGATAACTAACTTCTACAAAACGAATATATATTACATAAAGTCTTATAATGATGTCTTGTGTGCATACATGTGTGTTTCAGAGCTTCTTCAGAGAAGAAAGCGAATGATGCCACTCATCTCCTGGCCCCTGCTGGAGGCAGCGGGACTGTCCGAGATTCTGCTAGACTCTCAATCAGATGGTGAGAGCAGCTTACTGGTGCAGCTTACTGTAGAGCTACTGAGCAAATATACAGGTTGTTGCTAATAGTGGCTTTAGCTACGTTATATTAATTATCATTCGCATATAGTGTGCAAAAAAGGGCATATTGACAAGTGAAAATATCTTAAAAGTATGTTCTTTTAGAAGATTAAAATAAACCAAGTAGACATTGTTACTCATTTCAAGCTTTAAGTTGTCTTATTCTGTTGGCAAATCATTTTAAAATGCTAAAAATGTTAAATGGTACAACAATATAAGTTAAATGTTAAATCTTATATTTGTTTTATTGTGTCTAATAATAATAATATTATAATTTGCTTCCATTTAATGTATTTCCACTTCTTTTTTTTTTGTAATATAGATATAAACCTAATGTTGGTTTATAGATATTGCATTGTTCATTCTATTAAAAAAAAGTAAATAAATAAATAAATAAATAAATAAAGTATAGAAAATTGAAATTAAATTAATTCTAAAACTATATTATGGTGGTGAGTTAAAGAAGCTTAATCTAAAATGAATAATCTGTATATAGAAACAGCATTATCCGAATAAAACACACTTTATTAGGTTCATATGTTTATAAGTTCATATTCATTCATTCATTCATTCATTCATCTTCTACCGCTTATCCGAACTACCTCGGGTCACGGGGAGCCTGTGCGTCATTGGGCATCAAGGCAGGATAGACCCTGGATGGAGTGCCAACCCATCGCAGGGCTATAAGTTCATATCACATGCCAATTCGAAACCCTACAAAAGCTACTAATCAAGGCATGAAGGCTAACACATGCTTCCACCAAGACAGGTGATGCCAACCAGTAAAACTTTATACAGTTGAGAAAAACACAGTTTGAGGGGAAAAAAAGTGCTCACAGACACATATGACTGGCTAGTGTCTCTGTGATTGACAGGAGAGAGAGAATATGTCATTCCTCCCACCCAGAAAGCACAGCCAATCCTGCTAGTTCTGCATCCATCCATGGATGATTATTGGTTGAATGATATATGTTTACATTTATGTATTTCATGGAGTAGATACATTAGTTGAAACTAAGCTATTGTTAACTAAACACATTAGCAACAGCTCTTTGGTGGTTTAGTGCTGATGTGTTTAAATCCATAACATGTCCCTGGCTGAATTTGTAAATCAAGTAACACAAATGATGATGATGATGATGATGATGATGATGATGATGATGATGATTATTATTATTATTATTTCAGGAATAATTTAATTATAATTAATTTATTATTATTATTGTTGTTTTGTAGTTATGTGTTGAATGTAGAGCTATAATACTGAGTAAACTGTATGTTTGGTGTACATGTAGAGTGCAGCATGACATTTATGCAGTACAGCTCCACCGGAGAGGTAATTAAGGAGTTTGCAGCTTTGGGGGAAATGCTGTACTGCCTAACCGGCCACTGTCCTCAAGAGTACGAGCACTACGGCTGCTATTGTGGACAGCACGGTAGCGGAATCCCCCAAGACAACTTGGATCGGTAATAAGAAAGAAAAAGAAAAAAAAACACATGAAGTGTGTAACTTCAAACATGACTGAAGACCACCTGAAGTAAACAATTACCCAAATTACCCCTATATGTGTGAGACCCACCTTTGACTCTTTTTATGCTTATTCCTTATGCTTTTCTTTAGGTGCTGTTTCCTGCATCAGTGCTGTTTGGAGCAGCTCACACTGTTGGGCTGCAGGAGAGACAGGAAACTCAATATTCACACCACCTGCCACAACAGCAAGCCTCAATGTGAGTTTACAAATCTTGTAGGTATATAAATGATCTATACTCACTGAGTGATTTATTAAGAAGTCTTTCACTTTTGAAACAACATCTAGAATACAATAGAAGCCTTTATTTTTGTCACATATACATTATAGCACAGAGAAATTCTTTCTTCGCATATCGCAACTTTGGACACTGAGGACAGAGCACAGGGTCAGCTATGATACAGTGTCCCTGGAGCAGAGAGGGTTACGGACCTTGCTCAAGGGCCCAACAGTGGCAGCTTGAGCACCAATCTTCCAATCAACAACCCAGACCCTTAACTACTTGAGCCAGCTATCCTTCAGGGCAGGATTGCACAATATGTTGAAAACACTGCTTTGGGATTCTGGTCCATTGTGACATGCTTGCATCACTCAATTGTTGCAGATTTTTCAGGTGTAATTTCATAATGAATAGTGAATCTGCTGTTGTACCACAAACCAAAGTTGTTCTACTAGATTCAGATCCTGTGACTAGGAAGACCACTAAAGAACAGATTGTCATGTTCATGAAAGCAGTTTAGGATGACTTTTGCTTTGTGACATAGAAGATGGGTATTCTGTGGCTATGAAAGGATGCACATGATCAACAACAATACTTCAATAAGCTGTTGCGTTCAAACAACGATTGTTTGGTATTAGCAGACCCACAGAACTCTTGACTCAAGGCTCTTGGGTGAACTAGAAGAAATTGTTATTCATCATACCAGGCTTCGTTTTTCCTGTCTTTGATTAGTTTTGGTGAGCATGTGCCTACTGCAGACTCAGCTTTATGTTCTAGGATGACAGAAGGGAATTCCAATTTGGCCTTCTGGTGTTGTAACCCAGCCAACCAAGTTGTGTTCTGAGATGCTTTTGTGCTCACCACAATTGTACAAAGTGTTTATCTAAATTACTGTTGCCTTTCTGTCAGCTGAAACCAATCTGGCCATTCTCTGATAACCTCATCAACAAGGTGTTACTGTCAGAGAACTGCTCTTTTATTTATTGCACAATTCTGACTAAACATTTGTGTGTAAAAAATACTCACAGAAAAGATACCAGAAAATACTTAAAAATTATCCCAAAACCAGATAATCCCAAAAATTATGCTATAGTCAAAAATCACAGAGATCACATTTTTCCACATTTTGATGGTTGATGTGAACGTTAACCGAAGCTGCTGTCCGGATCCGTATGATTCTATGCATACGCAGTCACACGATTGGCTGATCAGATAATTGTATGAATGATACAGGTGTTCCTTATAAAGTGCTCATTGAGTGTCCATTATAAACCACCATTTACTAATGCAGAACATTGGATCACAACCCTGCTCCACTACAGGGAACCCTGAGCCAGGTACAGTATAAAGGGACAGTTTGTCAAGATTGAACAAGATAAATGTGTACTATATATCTCTGTGGAAAGAAAAAGGCAAAAATGATCAGCACAGATGTTCTGCAGGTGCCTTAAAAGGCTTGTAATCTTTGACATATACTGTATACAATTCGAAACGAATTAAAAATGAGTAAACCGTAATTTCAAAAGTCGGGTAATGTCGCACTGAGGGGTAAGCAGATCAGAAATGGGATTTAGAGCCATGCCTCAAGGAGGACTGCAACCTGAAATCATCTTCAAAACTGACCCACTTTCATGTAAGATCTTTCAAATATGGCATATATGTGGAAAAAATACAAGCAATCAGCAGCAGGAAATTTGCCATGTAGTCATGTCCTCACAGGATTCTTCTCTATTTGGACCTGTGATCTTTTCTTGGCAAAGAGAATGACAGATGAACAAGGCAGGTTTAGAACCTTGGTCCTTGGCCCTGGTGGTTGTCAGAGGGAATAGGACATAAACATACCTTGTTCTAAATAAACCTTATTATTGCAATAAAAAAATTGAACTTTGGTGGTACCATAGACTAGCCAGCATCCTGGGTGTCACATTCAATTCTATTTAATCTATAGTGCCTGTTATGCTCATGCTACTTGGCACCTGCAACAGTACAAGCCTTTACAGCACAATGAAATTCTTTCTTTGCATATGGCAGCTTTGGAGGTTGTGGAAAGAGTGCAGGGTCGGAAGGCAGAATGCAGCACGCCTGGAGCTGAAAGAATTAAGGGCCTTGTTCAATGCCCAGCAGTGGTAGCTTGGCAATACTGGGGCATGAACCCTGACCTTCCTATCAGTGCCCTTAAAAACTTGAGATACCACTGCTCCATTATGGCCAGTACGATATAGACCCTTTATTCCTGCAGGAAAACGTCTGTAAAGACATTGGACTACTGATTGAAGGGTCAGGAATTTAAATCCCACCACTGCTAAGCTGCCACTGCTGAGCCCTTGAGCAAAGCCCTTATCCATCAATTGCTCTTGTGTATAAATTAGATAAATGGAAGTCACTCTGGATAAGTGAGTCTGCAAAATGCCAAGGTTCTGACAAGATCTGCACTCTTAGAATCCTAAAGTGTTTGATTGGGTGCACCAAATTGTACTGTAACACTTTTTTTCAACCAATGACAACACCAACTCTATTTGTATGAGGGTATCTAGAGAAAAAGAATAAAACCAGTACACAAACCTGGGCTTTTGGTCTGGGAATAACGGAGACATGCCAACCCACTTGGAGTGCATCTTTGTGAAAACAGTGACTTGCAAGTCAGAAGTATGAATACTGAATAACATCTGGGACAAAGTTATGATAGTGAGACAAGTTAAACAACTCACCATTGTCTGTTGTGTTTCTGATTCAGGCCTTGGAGTAAGTGTGTGCGATCGGCTGCAGTGCGCATGTGATCACACTGCAGCCGAGTGCATGGCAGCATCTCATTTTAACCACTTGGTAACCTCGCAATGTTCTGGTCCTCGACCTTCCTGCATGCGCAGACCACGCCCAGATCCACAACCCACAAATGCTGACTCCAGCCAGGAGAGTTCAGAAACTAAATTAGATCTACAAACACATACAGGTCCACAGCAACGTCCACAAACACTTGGTAAACCTGGACACACCAAGAAGCCAGAGGGGGCCAAGGAGCAAGAGGGGAAGTATGCAGGAAAACCAGAAAAGGAGAATAACAAAGAAGAAAAAGAAGAAGAAGATGAAGAAAGCTAGAAATATGAAACATTGCACTACATGAACAATATTGATGGATGTTCACACATCCTAACAGCAAGTAAAAAACAAGACTAAACCACCCACACCATGAAGGTGCACTAAAACATGGTCACTAATTGGCAGAGAGAGCGTTTTTTTTCCTGCTGTTTTCCAGCATGTTATATTTCCTATATCAAGTCTGTGTATTGTAGCTGAACAGCAGGTAGCTAACGTTAATTGAACATTGCTACATGAACTACATGCAAGTTAATCTGTATTATTTAGTGTTTTATGTGTTTAAAATGTAAAATCACTTCTAAAAACAACAATCAATTCTGAAAAGATATTTGTTTCTTGAAAGTCAACTTAATGCCTACTGAGGACGAGTTATTTCAGGGAAATTAAGAAATTACAGCATTAAGTAAAGATCCCTGTTTACTCCATTATAGATGCTTCTTCTATTGAAGCATCAATATTCTATTACCATTTCTTCTATTACCATTTCTTTTCTCTTATGTAAACAAAAATATTTTGCATGGAAAGTGAAAGCTTGATTAACCTGAGACCTTGTTTGTAACAAATCATTGTGTATTAATATAAAATATCTTCCTTATGTTATACCAAAATAACTGAACTGAATAAGTTCTCACACAGACAAATTTTAAAATAAAAAATAATGAATCACACAACAGCTTTTATTGCTTTAAATATAAAATCTTTATTGATATTGTTTGATGTTGCTGTGCAAACGAAAGTGGTTGAGCATCAAACGCCCTGTTAGACAGAAATTTGGCAGCAAACTTTATAGCATCTTAGTGGTTTTTTTTTACATTTAACAATTTACACTGAAATGTGAATGCCATAGCTGGTGATCATGATTGTACATATTAAAGGCTGAATTGCTTGATCACATGTGTATACACACACACACACACACACACACACACACACACACACACACACACACACACACACACACACACACACACACACACACACACACACACACACACACACACACACACACACACACAGAAAACACAAGGTGGCCTATCAGGGGAAACACTGAGTGATTGTTCAGTGGTCCCGCTGACTGTTCAAAGCTGTCTACTCAGTTATATAGGAAACTATATAAAAGTGTGTGTAGAAGCACAGCCTTAAAGAGACACATTAAAACACATTACTGCTAAGCGAAGATTCAAGTACCAAGTATACTGCTGGCTCAAGAGATGTTCTGTTCAAGATAACAGTAACATTCTTAACACTACAATTATAAGAACAAGATTTCTTTACCCTTTTTACCACTGCCTAATGATTACAATAATATAAAAGCCCAGCATGCAAGAGTCCCTGTCAAGCTCTACAGACCCACCGACACAGCATTGTTATTACTTCACATGAAAAATACACATTTCCTATTAAGACAAAAATATATTGCAGTAATATTACAAAATAGATCATTAACGCAGACTACAAGGTATAAACACTGAAATCTGTCTATAATTAAATGTCTCTTTCTAATAGCTCATTAAGCAGAAAGAAAGCTAAGCAACACGCTGTAATGCAGCATCTTACCCCAAAAAGGTCAACATTGTCTAATAGCCATGAGCTCATTTCCTGTCTGCTCACATTTTCCTGCAAAGTTAAACTGCTGACTTTCTATCAAAGACTGACCTGGACACCTAATCACTTCATTCACTCCAGCGGAGAATCGGATCAATAACAGCCTCAGGGTCTCCTGCACTTTTCACCTCATGACTTTTCCCTGCATGCATGAGGTCTCAGCTACAGTTTCCACTGCGTTCCACTCCATGTGTAGAATGGTTCTCATTTCATTGCACCATTAGTTTGTGTTTTCACTCCTTTAACACAAATATGAAGGTAGATGAGGAAGCGCACAGGCAATACATCATCCGATTTATTTGTGCTGAACATGAACATCTTTTATGATGATCTATTTTTTCGCTTATGTCCATTCTTGCATTTGATGTTACTTGATTTCAAAAAATAAGAAATTCTATGTTAAAATTGTACTGAACCCTTGTGTGAATTCCACATATCAAAGGATATAAAAATGTTATTTGGAATAGTCTTATACTGTAGTTTTATATATACAGACAAAGAAGAATTTATATCCTCTTGCACAACTTGAAAGATTTCTGTCATTCTCCCATTATGAACAAAAATAAATAAATAAATAAAATAATCAAGTATTTAATTACTGACCTATTTTTCAGTGTTACAAAAAATTTGCCTGTGTTTATAATTTATGGTAAAATTTGCACACTGACATTTAGCAAGTAATCAACTGTGTAGGCCTTACGATCTAAAGTGACTCAAGTAAAAGATCATCCAGAAGAAGAATTTGTTGATGGATGAATGGATACATAGGCGTAAACTGTGTGTGTGTGTGTGTGTGTGTGTGTGTGTGTGTGTGTGTGTGTGTGTGGCCCTATTAATTATAATCCCTTTGTGTGTATAACTGAGTGAAAACACAAAACGCTGTGCATCCAGTGGCCTGAGAACCAGAACACACAGAAGTCCAGAGAGACACATCACATCACATCATAAACCATTAACAGCACGTTCTGTGAAGCCCATATTCACTCATCATTCCTTATAATCACTACACATGCAGCTCCTCAGTAATAATTCTTTCTAAGCTAAAGTTTTTAAATCAAATTTTTATAGCACAGCTGCAGGAAATACTTTAATAACTTAAACAGGTATATCGATGATTTTGTAGGCATGAGTCTAAACAGGAAAATAGATGTGAATATAATCATCAAACCTAAAATGTGCTTGAGTTACTAAATAACTTGGAGGAAAAAAATAAAAAATAAAAACTTGAACCAATCAAATAAATAACCAAAGAACCTCAAAAACAATCATTTATTAGTTACACAAGAGGCTCATTCTGTACATGTTAAATACAGAAAGATTCACCAGATCAGTGATTATAGACCGTTTTAAAAGAACTGAATGATCCCTTCTCTGGGCAGGCTGATGGTTAGATGATGTGAAGAGTCCGCTATACATTTATACTAAAAGTCATGAGCTGTGACTATGAATAAATACCTACTGTATACACATGAATAGATTAGTACTGAGGCAGACACTACTGTCAAGAGCGGCTGTTAAGTCAAAATAAACCAACACCTTATGACAAGTCTGGAGAATTCAGCAATGCTTTGGCATACACTATTTTACATATTCTATATTTCATAGAGTTTATGAATCTGGAATTCACAGAACATTTATCTCAAAGACATAAACAAGGATAGTGATTACAGCTCCCATCAAGTCACTTTCAAAAATCCTTTCCAAAATCTAACACGAGAAAATTTTCACATGAACAAACGCTACCAAACCATAAAACTGCTGGACTTGTAAATGTTCCTTCTCAACACTAATTTATTTCTTCACACCATTTGATACTAGTCAGTTCTTTTTCTTTTTCAATAGGGTCAAACATAATTAAGAGCAATCAGGTAAAATAATGTAATGACTTCCTGAACACTCTTTGATGTTATCTTGACAAAACCATCTTGAATTCTTTTGCGCTACAAATCCATCCAATGCAAACAGCTTTTCTGATGAATTTTCAGTCTAGTTTGTATAAGAGCAGCTTATACACGACACTGCTCATTTACACAGATGGATCTTTTGTGAATCCATGGAACAGAGCAGTGAAGATTTACTGAATTAGACGTCTCCAACACCACTGAGAGCATCAAGCTCTGATTCTACAAATTTTCCTGAATTCTCCTAAACCCTATTACACAATCACATAGAGGAAAAAAATTGCAGTGGATCTCAAGCAGTTGATAAAAAAAGCTCACTGAGGCCTACATTTACAGCATAAGATTTCAGAGATTTACAGCATAGTATTTAAGCTTTTAACAGTCACTTTTTAAGCTTCAACATTCTACTTGAAGAATAAAGTCATAAGAAGTTTGCTTTCTATTTAGAACCTTTAATCCTAATGTTATACGAGTCATATAACTATCTCTATAAGAATATTGATAAATGCCATCTTCTTACAGTCGAAAGCTGCTAACTTTCAAAATTTTCCATTGTTACAATGCGTTCTGAAAAAATATGCAAAAAAAAAAAACAATGGTCCAAATGATTGAGAATGTTTCAATACCAGCTCTGAATTGGATTACAAGCTGCACATAGCTATTTTGAGTGAGAGTGTGTGTGTGTGTGTTTGGGGCTCTTTGGTGACGTGACTGCCACGATCACAGTTTGTGCTCTTATTTGTGTCTAAATTGCACATCCAGCCAAATTCAGAAACTTTGTATAACATTATACCTGATAAAATGGATGGATATGTTTAAGAACATTTCAAATAGACACATTTACCCAATCCACATTCCAGGGCTCAGCAATCATGTGGCAATTGAGGGCTGGCTCAAATGTTTTAGGAATTGGGCCATTAAAAAAGGCTGATGTTCATGTGGCCCAGAAATTGATGATCTGTAGGAAACTTTGTGCCATCAGCTCCCACAAAGCAATTTGTGACAAGTGAAGCGAGAGTCATGTTCTACTGAGGCTCAGACAATCATACATTCAGATAGAGGAGATTCCTGCATGCTAATGCCATGTCATGAGAAGCACTGTGTCTCAAGGACATGTTTCAGAGTCATTAAAAGTCATGTAAACATTTTATCTATGATACCCAAAGAGACAAAGGCCTCTGAACCAGTACAGCTAAACACACACACACACACACACACACACACACACACACACACACACACACACACACACACACACACACACTACATGACTAGTACAATTTCTTTGCTGCTTACAGTTATTGGGATCATTAATTATTGCATTATTTCTAGATTGGAATTTAAATAACGGTTTAAAAGCAAGGGACAGTTTAGTGCTTTAGATTAAGTGAATTATTGGGGGGATAAAGTTTACAGTGCTGGTCTGCTTAAAGGTGAATGCTTAGTGTGAAAAGGTGCATGGATGCAATTAGGTGATGAAGGTCAAAGTGGGTGGTGATCTGGTAAAGGGAAAGGTTAAAGGGGAGAGTGAACAGTGATACAGTTAAGCTTGAGGCTCAGTAGACACAGAGGTCAGGAAACTTCATCTCGTAGACAGGCACAGACTGGTACTGGGCATGGCCTGATGTCACAGTCACTGTGCCGGATGGGCTCGGTGGTGGGCTGTGAAGAGACACATAGGAATAAAAAACAATCACATACAGATTTGTACTATAGTGAAGTATGGAACATTTATCACAGCGCTCGTAGTCATAAGTCATAAGATTCATTTTCTACACCAGCACTGCACAGTGGTGCAGGCTGTAATTCTAATACATTATATTTTATAACAGCTCGTTCACAGGGATAATCAACATAAACTAAATAAGAGTAATTTAATAATAATATAATAATAAACAGATCAAATTATTATTATTACTGTTGATCTGTTGATGTTAACATTTATGAATTATGTACTGTACAAAAGTGCTATGAAGTCTCTATCAATGTATACATCAACACTGGTTCACTAGGTTACAGACAGGATTCCATCAACCTAAAACTGTTCAGTGTTTTTTTTTGTTTTGTTTTGTTTTTTAACATACACATAAACAAGGGAATAAGAACTAGTTTATGTGTATCAGGAAGAGTTAGGTCTTCACCCATCGTTCGAAGATGACTCAGCTGTTCAGACATCTAGGGGAAGTTCATTCTACATGGCTTGCTGTATACCTACCTCTTATCCTGAGAGATGGTGGGACCAGTCGAGCAGTGCTGGTAGCTCTGAGAGTGTGATGTGCAGTGTGAGGAGTGATAAGAGCTATGAGGTAAGAGGGAGCTGCTCCAGTTTTGGCTTTGTAGGTAAGCATCAGTGTTTTGAATCTGATGTGTGCAGCTACTGGAAGCCAGTGAAGGGAGAGCGGCAGTGGGGTGGGATGTGAGAACTTTGGTTGAAAACAAGTCACTCAGCTGCATTTTGGATCATTTGCAGAGGATGAACTGTTTTGAGAGGTAGACCTGCCAGCAGTGATTGAGTGTCTTGAGTGTTAATGCTTTGTAATGAACTGACGTTTTCCACTACATGAGAGTCTTCACAAAGTGGGAATTCATGAATTCCAGGTTCTCAATAATATGACAAGCTGTGTTTTTTTTTGTATGATAAACGTCAAGAGAGAGGGGAAAAAAGATAGTAGCATAACGGATGTTTAAGAGGGAGAAAAATACCTGGAAGAGATCAGAGGATCTAACTTTTTGTGGATGTTCTACTGCAACACTGCAATGTCACAGCAACTGAAAATATCTTGAATATGGAAAATAGGACTAATATTTCTTCGTATTTGATTTCTTTGTAATAGCTTTATTTAACCTCTTGGTAAATTTAACCGCTTCCTTATTTTAATCCTTATATGTTCTCATTCTAATGGCAGATAATTGCTTCTTTTTTGTAAATAAATATTAAAGAAAAATGATCACACCACCTGAGAAAGGATTATTTTCAAATAGTATGGCCTATCATGGTTTATTCCTTACATCTCTCTCAGAAACATACAAATATTTGAAAATAGTGAGAAAATGGCAAGATGAAACTGGGACTCACCGGATAGTCAGCTCAAAGATCTGAGCCAGACGATCATGCAGCATGTTCGCCTAAACACAGAGAGAAAGAGACACAGAGCTTGTTTATAGCATCAACAGTGTTTTTAAAGCCAGCAGTTTGCACACTTCATTTTTCACACACTTCATTTTTTTAAGCCTTCAGGATTCTGCTGTGTGCTTTCTGACCAGGACTAATACAGCAGGTTTGCTCTTCAACACTGACCAGTTACACAATTCATAAAGACTTCTTACAAATCAGATGAATGTTGCTTGTATTTTATTTACAAATATTTATTGACACTCTTTTGTACCTTTGATTCACAATGGGCTGCAATTTCCTCAAACGGAGCTTTCTGGAACTTCTCCATCACCTGCCGCCTCTTTTCTCTCTCTTGCTCTTCCAAACCAGTGGTGTCTGGAACACAGTGATAAAAAAATAAGTAAACAACAGACACGTACACGAATATATACATCAAAGTGTAAATAAAGGTGCACAAAGAGAGGCAAAAATGTGACCGATGAACTTCTTACCAATGGCCTTCTTCAGAGTCTCGTACGTAATCTCTTCTGCTAACTGTGACTGGAGCAAACCCACAAACACACACACTTTAGTATGTTAGCTTGAGAAGTTTCAGTGGTCGTACACATGACAAACAGAAACGGTGAATGTATAGTTAACAGGTCACACAACTCCAGTTCTAGGCTCCTGCTGCTGGCTTTGTGAATATTGAATGTGTTAAGTGTAATGTAAATATGCTTGTTTAAATATTCTCCCCAAATCACAGAGACCCAATCCCTAGAGCAGGGGTGTCAAACATATGGCCTGCGGGCCAGAACCAGTGGGATAAATCTGCAATATTTTCAAAAAAAAAAAAATTATTTTCATTTTCGGCGGAACTACCAGCAGATGGTTGTCTGAGTGGCGTTTGGTTCTATCAGTTTACCCGCTTTTCTGTTGGCCCTGGAACCCTCATCAACATAATGCCTTTATCAAAAAAAAAAAAAAGAAAGAGAAAAGCGGACACAGTGTGTCAGATTTTTCAAGAAAAATGGACCTATTCCTATATGTTCACGGAGGTGAATGGGAAACCCGTGTGCCTGGTGTGCACGCAGGAAGTTTCGGTGCTTAAGGAATATAATATTCAGCGCCACTATGAAACTCAGCATGGCGAAAAATACAACAGCTTGCACGGAGAACTAAGAAGACAGAAGGTAAAGGAAATGCTGGTGGGTCTGAGGAAACAGCAATCTGTTTTCACCCGGAGCCGAGAGGCCAGTGATGCTGCAGTGAAAGCCAGCTACCTAATTGCTAGTGAAATCGCATTAGCATCAAAACCTTTCAGGGTTGCTGAGGGAGTTTGAGAAACAATTTCAGGTCTTTAGTGAACTCGAGACAGAATTCACGTTTTTTCGCTCACCATTCACATTCAGAGCTTCTGATGTGCCCGTTGACATGCGACTTGAAATAATTGGTTTGCAGTGTGATGTAAAATTGAAGGATAAATTTGCCTCTGTGGGCTTGGACACATTTTATCAGTATCTGCCACTTAAGATTTTAAGATATTCATGTATTCAGAATTGCTTCACGGAATTGAAAATTGGATTTTAAACAATTTCTATATTTTGATGTTTGATTTATGTTAAAATGCAGGACAGTGTTTTTAAGTTCCACAAACCTGTGACTAAATGTTTTGTGCCATTGTACAATAACTGTGTTCAGTTTTTATGCATAATACACTTAAATAAATGTTAAACTGGGTAAAAGTGTTGTTTAAATTACACATACTACTTAGGTTGTTAATATATTTTTGTAAAAGGACAATTCATTTAATATAAAGATTTTTATAATTTACTTCTTCTTTGCAATAATACAAAGAAAAAAGTGGACTTGAGATCAGATTAAGCTGTATGCGGCCCCCAGACCAAAATGAGTTTGACACACCTGCCCTAGAGTCTCTCTACTCAGTTTAGTGTATTTATCCTATTCTAACAATATAATAATTCTAAAACATGCAACACAACAGGAATTTACTACTTATGATATTAGAATATTTAATGATGTTCTGAACATTTAATGAATATGATGTTTATTAAATGACCTGATCAGGAAGGCTGTTGGACAGGATGTCCACCTGGAGTGAGATAGTGTCCACAAAACTCTTCCTCCGAGTCAAGCGGTCTTCATCTGTGGAAGATCATGATGTTTATTCCTCAAACCTAATGTTCATTTTTATACATTCTCCAGAATTCTATAAGTGGTTGATACGGCTCTTAATGGTTTTAACTATTACAGAGAACAACATTCAGCTCACTCATTCAGCATTATTGACCTTTAAGTCATATTTTATGTGTATTATAATCTAGAAGATGACATTACATTTATAGCAACAAAATCTGGAAACAACAAACCGATCTGTAGGGTCCAGAGAACATCAGAAACAAAACGTCAAGACTGACAATAAGAAAGTAAAAACATAATTCTACAGACCACTGACATCATCAACACTACAAGACAACGTAAAGTAAAAAGAAGACTAGCATATAAACCTGAAGTCTAGGAGGAAACTCACCAAGTCAGTCATCCAGTTGAGAGCAACGTAATTGCAGAACACCAGATTGAAAGTTTTTATAATGATGTACATGCATTGCCATAAGAAAATATTTCTCTATTATTGCGTTTAAAGCATTAATAATGGAAACTGTGTGGTTTTACTACAGAGCACCAGCTATGGTGGGGTAGAACAGGAAGTCTGAGATCAGGGGTGCATGGTCACAAGGGAGACTGCAGGATTAGATTACTAAGGCTATGCCAGCTACTGCAATATAGAATAGGTAAATCTTACAACAATGCTACATGTACCTCTGGATGCTTGTTTGCACCTGTTCAGAATCTTCCCTACTGTATATAGCACTATTAGGTGTGCACAGACACACAGACACACATACAGAGAGACACATACAGAGACGCACGTACAGAGACGCACATACAGAGACGCACATACAGAGACGCACATACAGAGACACACATACAGAGACACACACACACACACAAACACACAGACACACACACACACAGACACACACACAGACAGACACACACACAGACAGACACACACACAGACAGACACAGACACACACAGACACACACACAGACACACACAAACACAGACACACACAAACACAGACAAATATACAGACACACGAACACAGACAGACACACAGGCAGACACAGACACAGACAAACACAAAGACACACAAGAGAAAGAAATTTGTCATCGCCTGCAATTCTACACATATATATGACCTTCTAAAAACAAACATTTACATCCTGGTACATTTAGGTAGCTGAGCAATAAAAACAAATCAAAATTATTTCCACAAATCATACTTTCCATAAATAACATTAGTAGAGAACTGCAGTCAGTATGGAACCCTAGTTACACAATGAATACATGAACAGGCAAAAACAGATTTTATTTGTAGCTGGTGCACATGGGATGCCTGTGTTATCTATTTAACCTTTGGAGGAGGGCAGCTGTTCTAGTAAAACACTGAATTCATCTTATACAGTCAGAATAAGTCTCTGAGCTGTTTTTCGAAAAAATAAAAACACACTTGTAAAGTTTCAAACTGTGCACTATGAAAGAACACAGCCAATCAGAGACAAGCGATAAAAGCGATGTGTGTGTGTGTGTGTGTGCGCATGCATGCATACCTGTAACCTGTGGTATATATGGGACTGCAAGCCTTTCTGCATTGTATCCTGATCCAGAAAGAGCATCAGCAAGCTCAGCAGTCTGAAAATACATGCCACTGGCCTCACGGTCCAGAGCAGCTGGCAACCTGAAACACAGAGAAATGTGTGTAAATTGACATGAAACGCACATACAAGATATCAACAAAAATGAAAGATAGATACAATATATAAGATGCAATATACGACTGAATGGGTGTTAAATAATATTCTAGTCCACATCCACTATTTATATTAGTAGGAACATTTGGAAACTGGCATGTTTAAGACACTGGAAAACAAAGACAGAAATATACACAGAAAAACAGAAAAATGCATAGAAAATTAGTTAGAAAGCTTTTAGACTGTCAGCATGAATTGTGAAATGTGGCCATAATAGTCCTTCATCCTCAGTGAGAAATGTCTGCAAATCAGTCTTGATAATGCAGTTACTTTTCTTCTTACACACACAAAGCATTTTAAACCATTTAAACCAGCATGGCCATAAAAGACCTGTGTATCATCTCAAGTTCACTTTAATTAGTGTTCTTTCTCTCCAGAGCTTTATATCTGTCAGCTCACTCATGACCGCAAGCCACAAATATATCTTTGCTCATACAAATGAAAGCAAAAAAACCTCCAGCTTATGACTTTTTTGTCCTGCTGTTGTCTCAACCAGATGCCCTGAAATGCTTTCCGACAAGGTTTTTGGTATAGAAATCCTTTACGAATACATCCCTAATTCATACTTACACACATTTCTCTCGAAACACATGCTCAGGCAACAAGTAGGGAGCATCCATATTCCTCAGCTCAATAACCTACAAGGAGAAGAGACATCAGCTGGAAAAGTCAACTTCAAAATGACTGGAGAACGGACAGAATTGGGATTAATCGTTTTGAAAAAATGTTTTGTTTTTTTACTCAAGGTCAAATTGGGATTTAAGCATGTGAACTCACCATACAAACAAATATAAATAATGAAGCTTACATTGACATTTGTTTGTAACCAGATTTGCTACAAAAGTCGTTCAGGCAATTTGCCAGTGCCAGAGAGAAACACAGAGAAATGAGAAGAAGCTTTTTGCTGAGATATTTCAATTTTAATGAATATTCAGGAAACAGTCAGGAAAGCCAGTGGTCCTGTTTCTTAGGAGCCTGTTGTGTATCAGTGTTGTGGAACCGGCTAAAGGTCATGACAAGAGAAACGATCAAACACTGCAGTCACAATCCTGCTCAACGACAGACAGGAAATAACTATATCCACAAGATGCTCTGAAATGTGCCCGTAGCCAAACATCATACAGCTGAAAAGACTTGGATACACACAGATAGCACTGCATTCGTGTGCCTCATTTTTGGGTTCATGCTGATGGCATTTTTTTTTTTTTTAAGCAGTATTGGTTTTAGGGGTTCAGTATCTACTTATAAGTCATAGACTTTATAGTAAAAGAGTCCGGTTCGTGAAACGCAACTTTTTTCTAGTTTAGAGATATCTTTGTTAGTGTGTAACTGGAAGTTGTAATTAGTATAATGAAATAAGAATGTGGACATCTGTGTGTATGTGTGGGTGCATGTACCTTGCTGACATGCTGGCAGAAGGTAGAGTTGGCAATCATCTGGCTGAGGAAGTTCAGGTAAGCCGCAATCAGTGCCATTATACCACAGCGAATAAACATTGGCATGTTCTCCTCGTTATCTAAAGCCATATCCTGTATCAGGTCACAAAAGCAGTTACAAAACAGATAACCCAATAAAGACAGGAAATTATTTAAGTACATCATGGTACTGAACTGATTACTATGTGCGTGTACCTGCAGAGCGAGGGAAAGGCGTATAAGGTCTATGACAACATCCTCATTAGCTAGCTCTATTGTGAGCAGAGCAAGAGCAGTGAAGAGAAGCTCAAAATTCTTCTGCACATTGTCCTCCTCCTTACAGCCCAGATAGATATGCCTGTATAACTGCTGCCCATGCTACAGAGACAGAGACAGTAGGAAAACAGAAGACAGGCAGAGAAAATCAACACTGTTTTCCTATTTGTTGACTGAATAAATTATTTGGACCTTTATGCCCTTTTAATATTTGGCTAGAAGCATTTCTAAGAACAAGATTCTGAAGGCTTAGAACATTCAGTCTTTCAGAATAGTCAGGTCTTAGCCATTTGCATCAAATAAGAATGTCTGAGAATTTACAGTAAATAGCAAATAGTCATTTTCAGTTTGACCTTATCTAAGGAAGATGACAGAGGAAAAACACATCTTGATAGTCCAGGCAAAAGAAAGGTCACAGTTAATGGTGTAATGGCACAGCTGCAGGCTCCTGGGTTTAATCCTGAGCTTGGCTTACTGACTGTTTAGTAATGATTTCATTCATATAAAGATTTGTGGTCAAATTATTTTATTGAGCCTTTTTAATAGCACTTCTTAAACAACAGTCCCCCAGCAGTGATGAAATAATTATTAATATCAGCTTTGTTTTGAATTTAATATAACTCTAGAATGATATTTTAAAGGTTTTGTTTGTTAGGTTTGATATCTTGTGGTTATAAAGTGATATTGGCATGAAAAATCTATGGTCAGAATCACTTGTATTCAGCTCATAGGCAACAATGCAAGTACTTTGCCTTCCACTTTGTTAGGAACAGTATGTAGTGGAGGGTGAAACTAGTAATCTTATATTATAACAAAACTGGGACAGGGCTAATGAGCTGAATGTGTAAAAACTGTGCTAGCAGTTCTAAGCCATGTGCCATGTTTCCTGTGAATGTGAACACAGTTAGGACTTGGGTCCAAACTTTTTTAAGATGATGACATCATTAGTTTCCACAACATATGTAGTACAAATGTTTAATTTAAGACATAATTTAAGAAACAAAACAGAGTGTTATGTGTATGTGACGATGTTAGATAAACACAAACGCATCAGGTTTCGACAGAATCAAGTGAATGTGAAACCAAACCAATGCTGCAAAGGCACTGGGAGTACTCGGATTTGGACCACAGCAAATGAGACCAGTGTGAAAGGCACCTAGTTATTCTGGTGATGGAGACGTACTTCCCTGTAACATGTGGAACCAGTTGCACTGGAAATGCACTTGAAACCTCCAAAACAAAAGGCAACTGTTCACCATTACAGGGGCAGAAAGTGGAGGTGGTCCGGACTGGACTGGAAATGCGAGCTAAAAAGTCTCAGGCAGTTCAGTCTGTGTAAGGCAGTTGACTGGGCTATTTTATTTTTTTTTTGTCGAAAATGTTTTCTTTAATGCTGCAGTCTAGGGAGACAGCAACAGCTCAGAAAAACCCAGGTGCCTGAACAAGCTAGACAAGTAGGCCAGCGCTATCACAAACAGCACAGAATAGTGGCTAAAAAAAGGATTTCAGTTATCAGGCTCAGTGCAAGCCATCATCTCTCATCCATTATCCTGGAGTTACTGATCTGTTCCACCATGCTGTGCAAGGAAGTGTTATTTATGAAATTTCTTTTGTCAGTGTCCATCAGACTGTAAAATGTCTCCTCCAGCAGTGCCTGTCCTCATCTTACCCAGTCACAACACACATTAACATCAAGAACAGTCAGTAACACAAGGACAACACTGGTCTGAAAAATGATGAACATGTGCATTTTTATATAGAGTCTTTATTTAAGAACATTTTTACCACCTTTTTAAATATTCATTTATATAAATATTATATATATATATATATATATATATATATATATATATATATATATATATATATATATATATATATATACACACATACACACGCACACTGCGTATTTAAATAAAACGTATTTAATAATAAAACGTACCGTTTTTATTGAACCAATAAAATATGAGCAATGTTGTGTTATTCTCTGTGTACATACACACATATGCGTGCACACACACACAGACACACACACACACACACACACACACACACCTTCAAATCAATTCCTCAATGTTTAAATAAACAAATATCCTCCAAGACAAAGTCCAGACCCCAGCCCCTTTGAGATGCAATGGGCAAATGCCCACAAACATTAATAAACAGAAACAACATTGTAAAAGAAATTTTCTCCAAAATGAGGAGAGACTGCTAAATTCTGTGACAAAATGTTCACTAAAGCTGGTTGTATGTATGAACTGAATCAGTGGGTGCACTGAGGTTTTCACACTTAGTATCTAAATGTTGGTTTACTGTTATTTATATTGTTGTTGTCGTCATCATGTGAGGTTATTTGTGTATAGATGCTGATGAGGACTGCATGATGTTATTATATATATAGTGTTATATTTTATATAAAACCATAGATTGAAAAGGGCGTACTATATTTTTCTGGAGGAATGTATAATCTGACCACTTTATCATGGTTGCTGTTTATTCAGCAATCATGTATTTTCGTGTGTGTGTGTGTGTGTGTGTTTGTGGGCTTACCTTTTTCATGAAAATGACATCTTGTTTGGAGATCTTCTCTCGTTTTATTTTAAGAGCTGCAACGTTAGGAATTATTCTGAGAAGAGAAGAAATGTTTCCCATAACACACCTTCTACACAATCTTAAGCAAAATGACACGTATGCATCGACAGACACACAGATACTGTACGCACACCACAGACACCGGAGTGAAAGTATTTAGAAGATACGCACCGAATGCCTCTGAGTTTGGCCCTGTTGTCGTGGCGATCAATGATGTTGTGTAGGATTTCAAGGACCAGTTGGCGCAGCTCGCTGTCTTCCATTAGAGAGATGGAGCATAGAGGCTCCAGAAATGCAGCTGGCAAACCCGCACTCATTGTCTTACACTTAAAACCAGACGTCACCTTCACACACATACACAAAACATTAAATCGTGTAATCATGTAATCACGTATGAAGGAAAAAGCAGACCTGTAGCACATCTGTAGTGCTGTTTTTATGATAAGTGAAGTTCACCTTATTCCTTCTCTACAAGCTCATACTAAATTTTGTCCTGTTCAGTGTGAGCCATTCAGTAATGCCCCAGTGATGGCATAAACATAGATAATCATGTATCGATGCAGAAATAAAAAGGTAAATCATTTCATACTAATCACCATGGTGAAATATGCAAATGAGGCATTTCTGCCAGAGAACAATTAAGACAATTTCGTGTCTGTGGTAACGGAATTCTAAATTAGGGCCTTAGTGGAAAGGTCATAGCAAATGGGCACAAAAGTGGAACTGGAACTAGTGGAAAACAAGATCTAGGTGAGTTCACACACATGGCCTGTATAGGCCTGTTTACTTTCCTTCTCACTCTCAGACACACAAACACCACCGGCCATGCTGTAGTCCTAATTAGTTGACTGACAGCTTTTTGCCATTCATTATGAGACCCAGCTGCAGCTGTGTTTGCTCGTCTGATCACTTTCTCTCACTCACACACACATACTCACTCGCATGCACACTCAATCACACGCACGCGCAAACACACACACACACAGGGGGTGGCTGTAATGTCATAGTCAATAACAACCATTCACACCTGCGTCTCATCTGCTTGTCCTGTCCCTGCTTCCAACTCAAACATACAGTATGCATGCATGCACACACACACCCATACACACACTCACTCACTCACAATCACTTAGGCACACACAACCAATCACAATCACTGACGCACACTCACACACACAGAAAGCACACATAAAAGCACTTTGCGGACACAATGTCTCAAACCAACAATCGGCAGGACAGGCTGTGTAGTGAACTCCTCGAGTTTTAATAAAACTGTGGATACAAGTAAAGTAACTTACCATAATGAGAGAACTGAGGAGCATCGTTTGAATCCTCCTAGTACCCTGGGGTCTGAGAGGGACAGAGTGTGAGACACAGAGAAAGGGGGAAAAAAATGAATAATGCTGGAATTTGTAACAAATTTCACACAAGTCTGAATCGCACATGTTTCACAGTGGAGCTCAGCTAGCACCAGAATCAATTACATTTTCGGTGTAAAGAGTCTGATGTGCCACATAAACTAAAACCAAAACAAGCAAGACCTCAGTGTCTATACATGTACCATAAACCTGCAAAATACGTGCATACACACACACATGCACGCGCTCATTCATACACGCACATGCATACACACACGCACACACAGACAGAGTCACTAGATCACTTACCCAATTTTGACGGTGTCCAGAGAATGGCAAGGTGTCCCATATACTGGAACTTTCCCCATAATGAACATCATGACTTCAGCTCGCTGATAATCTGGCAGATTGCCTCCAAAGAACCCTGTGCACACAACCACAAAGCAGGCACACAAAAAAGCATTCAGAAATGTATGCTAATGATAAAATACAATGCATACTTTCTCGCTTCATTAGAAGGTCACCTGAACAATTATGAATAAAAAAGCTAACAATGTTCTGCATGTGAATGTAAATTAATCTTCTGATCGTTAGCTCACTGGCTTGACCTGATGATGATGATGATGATGATGATGTTAGGCGTTAGACTGGAGAAATAAAGCTCAACTCACCAATAGTTTGAATGATGGCATTCTGGACTATTCGCTCCTCATTCTCTTTGCCACGACCAGAAGAGACACTCGTTCCAGAGTTTCTGCGAGAGCCTTCACCCAGCTCGAAATCAACACTCATACGGAGGTGCTTGAGCAAGGTGTTAAAAACCTCTAACACTGTTGGACCTGGACCAGCACACACACACACACAGACAAAATTAGGCAAATGCTACACCAAAACATTAAAGCTTAACACACACACACTGCTGCTTCCCCTCTTCTACTAAGAAGCTCCTACCACATGCTTTTCCACCAATATAATTCATACCAAAATCCATATTTATTATTCCATAAAAGCATGTGTAACATTTCAATTATTCTTATCATCACAAAGTAAATGACTGGACACACAACAACTATACAGGAAATACACACATGAATGAATCGGCTGCAGCGCTGCATGTAGTTGCTATGCAGTACAGCTAGGGGGAGACAAGTGGCAGCTACACAGCAAACATTTCATCTTCAGCCAAGAGCAAAATGTCCTGTTACATCCGTGACCTCCAGCCCTGACCACCATTTCTTAACATCAAACATAATGATAAATCTGACTACCTTAAAACCAGTATTAAATACATGAAGCAAAGTTTAGTGTGATTTGTGATCAGGAATCTCTTCAATTTCCTTTAAGTTAGTTATTTATTCATCTATTTGTTTGTCTACTCGTCCGTTCCTTTGTTCAGCTTGTTAACGGCGTAACACAGCTTGTGTTGTCTGCCTTGTGTCTATCTTAGTGCATGTGACATGTGACATGTGCAGTAGATCAGTGGAGACAATGACACTGAGACACTGACATCTGACTGATAGCCACATTATTCATTATATTATAAAGGCTGTAAAATTACACAGAATTACACCAGATAAATACAGTAACCATGAGGATTAATGATGAAGGCCATTCCTTGGCATAAGTAATATTAACTTTGAATATTCTTCCCACTGCTTCTGAAAGCATGTGTGTCATTTTTTAGTTTTGTAACATTTTTGTATTTACATCTTTCTTGTATTTAAAGAGCACAATTGGGTGAAGGAGTCCCCGTTATGCCTAAGCTATGAAACAAGACCAAATTACTTGGGGACACGCATTGATTCATTTTCCTCTTTAGAGCTGAGGAAAAAACAAGACTTCAGGAGAAAATTTCTCATTGTATTTCTATCGGCTGTGCCACAGAGTGACCCGTTATTATTTTTCAATAAAGCTTTTGATGTTGATAATTAGGCCTGCGCTCTGCTTAATAGCACAGGCACATTTAAGATGGTTGTAAATATATACAGATGGGTGACAAATTAAAAAAAAAGTCTTTGTGGTTTTCTGTGATCAAGAGCCACCAGAACAGCTTCAGAGAGCCTTGTGTACAACATCTAATGTGTTCTGTACTGTCTTTGAATCATTACTGGAGAAACACAAGATTTTTCACACAACATTGCTAGCAAGAAAAGAGACTAGACCTGAAATAAAACACAAAAGTCCTAGTGCATGTCGAGCTGACTAACAGCATAAACGATGATGCGTGTAATGGCTGAACTGATATTTTAAGAGACTGGATTCACAAACAAGCAGCTGAGTGTATAAGCAGAGTTCATCCAGTCTGCAATGTCTGGGCAAAAACTGGTACTGGAAAAAGAAGAAAATATTTTAAGAGCTCTTGGTGCTAATTGACAGGTTTATAAACAAACAATAAAAATAACAAACAAACACAACTCCTAGACAAAGTTCTGTGTGTGCCGCATTGTGATAGCAGACACAAATGTTATTCATGTCGTGTCTTTTCCCCTTCAGTGAACTTTTTTTTTACTGTAGGTTATTATTATTTTTAACCATAACATTGGCACCTCTGTATTTTCCCAAAACATGTTCCCTCAGTTGGCGTTTTAATGATGGTTGTGTAAAGTGCTGTTTAATTCATGGCTACAGTGATGCTTCGCATTTAAGGAGACAAATGGGTGCAAACCGTGACAACTAAAATGTCAGCAGCTTGGTGTTCAGCACTCAGCCCAGTGATCGACAACTTAAATATTATACATTTTTCCACAATATTTCACGGGAATATTTAATATTATCATCTAATATTGTAATATATTTATATTAGATCTTTTAGATATATTACATTTAATATTAGAATATTATTCACAGTCTTTAATAGCCACAAATGCTACTACTCGTCACATGACAAAGTATTGTCATGTGTCGCTCCACAAACTTAGCAAGGTCTTTCCATGCTGTCTTGCTATTCAAACATAAGCAGATACCAGCCCAGGTTTTGTCTAGACCAGACTGTACACATTAACAGAAAATGCACACAAGTATGACTGTGTGTGACTTTTTAATAAGGGCTACGTAAAGCAAAAGGTGTTAAATGTCAGCAACCTTTACTTTGTTGATTTATAGAGAACACAAGAAATAAAGGTTGGACAGTAAAGGTTCAATCTCAGAAATAACAACCTATAATAAAGATGCACTATTGCGTAAGATCTTCTAGAGGTTGGTGTATATACAGTAAGGTGCATACTGATGTGCTACTCAGGCTTTGGGGAAGAACACTGCTGGTGTGTGTCATGTGGAAGGTTTATGACTGTTATGATAATTCCTGATGGCTTTCAAGGAAACTGTCAAAAGCAATCCCATATTTATGCTTACACTGAATGAACTGTGTTCTTTAATGAACATCCTCAGATGTCTTTCCCATACATCTAATCTTGTATGGGAGATCTCTTGTCCTGTTCATACACCATACAGCTGAGAAATCTGTGCAACTGAAGCTCCTGCCTTCCATTCACCAACAATCATCAACGAAATTTTCACTTATCCTCTTTAAAATCAAGGTCAACGGGACTGCTCCGCATATTTACACACACAGCGTGGAGAGATGTTAGTGTGTAAAATGTTTGAATGAAACCTGATAGCATCTACACTTCTTATCCTTCTCCAATCTTTAATTCAGCGTTTTCCATTATTTGGACATCTGTCTGTCTGTCTGTCTGTCTGTCTGTGCATCAAATGAATATAGATTGAGAATTCCAAATAGGCATATAGGAAGGGGAACTAATTAAACTGTATATCAATACTTTATTATTAGGAAATAAGCTGATGGCTATCTTACTACAAACACAGCAGTTACAACCGGATAAGTCTATTTTCTGGCTGAGACTCTCTACTGGCTGTTGTTTAACCTACCCAACCAGAGATTAGGTGGCGAGCAGGGAGGACTGAGAAACGTGTACACGTTTAGAGTTTTAGGAGCAGTAAGACCTGTGAGAGGAGGGGAAAAGGGAAGACAGGAGGTGAAAAGTGGAAAGAGTGAGATTGAAAGAGAACAAACAGAAACACAAGGGTGAGACAGAACACAAAGAATCAAATGGTCTTGAATTAGTTAGTCGAGGCACGCAAATCATATTCATCATCAGTTTAGACAGCAGCACTGACAAATCGAGAAGGCAGAAGACAAGAGAACAATGAAAGGGTGACAGGAAGAACAAAGAGAAACTGACAAGAAAGCATGTAATGTTTCAATCAAAAGTTCAGGTCCAATACTGAATCTGCAATGAAGAATGGAAGACTCAGATTGGCATGTTACATCAGTCTGTACACACAAACACACACACACACACACACAGACAGACACAGACACACACACACACACATCTTACCAACAGAACCTTTAGCTGCTATGGCGACAGTCTCTAGCAGCACCTGGACGATACCTGCTCGTACCCGAGGCGTGTTCTTATTGTGTGTGTCCAGGTGATTCAGAACTTGCTGGATCACATGATGTGAGTGCTGAGCCTAGAAAACACACACACACGCACACACACACACACAAACACACCATTATTATTCACTGATACTGAACATTTTTTCATAAGTCTCCACACACATGAACAGCTGATATAAATTGATGTGCACATTACCGTCACCCACAAACACTTGAACAAAGACCTTCAAACATCACTTTTAGATGTGAACTGATTGCCTCTTATCTTTAATAGTAGATGTTGAACACCTGTGATCACCAGGCAAGGAAATCAAAGACAGGATGGTGTAGAACAGAAAGAGAGATGGGGGAACTGCACTGTGTGTGTGTGTGTGTGTGTGTGTGTGTGTGTGTCTTGCCTGTATGGAGTACATGATGATTTTGAAGCAGGATACAGCAAACTCATTTGGATCCCACAAATGATGATTATCCAAATGCCTGGAATAGAGAAAGAGAGAGAGCGTCAGACACACACAGACTCTCACACAGACTCTCACACAGACTCTCACACAGACTCTCACACAGACACTCACACAGACACTCACACAGACTCTCACACAGACTCTCACACAGACTCTCACACAGACTCTCACACAGACTCTCACACAGACTCTCACACAGACTCTCACACAGACTCTCACACAGACTCTCACACAGACACTCACACAGACACTCACACAGACACTCACACAGACACTCACACAGACACTCACACAGACACACACAGACACACACAGACACTCACACAGACTCTCACACAGACACTCACACAGACATACACACACAGACATACACACACAGACATACACACAGACTCTCACACAGACACACACAGACTCTCACACAGACACTCACACAGACACTCACACAGACACTCACACAGACACTCACACAGACACTCACACAGACACACACACAGACACACACACAGACACACACACAGACACACACACAGGCACACACACAGGCACACACACAGACTCTCACACAGACTCTCACACAGACACACACACAGACACACACACAGACTCTCACACAGACTCTCACACAGACTCTCACACAGACTCTCACACAGACACACACACAGACACACACACAGACACACACACAGACACACACACAGGCACACACACAGGCACACACACAGACTCTCACACAGACTCTCACACAGACACACACACACACAGACTCTCACACAGACACACACAGACACACACAGACACACACACAGACACACACACAGACACACACACAGACACACACACAGACACACACACAGACACACACACACACCTAGACACAAACACCCATGCAGACACCCATGCAGACACACACACAGACACACACACAGACACACACACAGACACACACACAGACACACACACAGACACACACACAGACACACACACACAGACACAGCCGATCCTGACCTCCCTGGGGCCCTAAGCAAAATTCTGCTAAGGGGCCCTCCTACCTCCCTCATTTTAAAAAAGTTTGCTCCATCTCTCGGTCAAAGAGTAAAACAATACGGAATTGAATGAGGTATAAACAAATCTTTATTGAATGGAATATTTTAAATAGAATTTTGAGTTGAATATTAGCAATAACCCCACTTAAACTGCCTCCCTCAGATTCCTCTTTATCCATTTTCAAATATAAAATACTATTTATAATATGACTTGGCTCTTGCAATATTCAACTAGTGAATATGCACTAGCAGATATCAGAAATTACGTTTTTACTAGTGTTAAATGTAATTCCTGATATCAAAAATATGGTTACTACTAGAAATCACACTCTTAATATTTACATTTTAAGTATTGAAAACTGAATTCTTGATATCAAAAATCCATATCATGTTAATGAATAAAAGATGAAATGGCTTGCCATACCGTATCACTGTGTTTTATAGTATGCATGAGAGCAATACTTGATCCCTGATGGTTATTATCTACTGAGGGATGTGCATTCATATTGACCTGGCATTATGTCCATTCCAATGTAAATCGAATGGTTTCCATATTGCATTAACGTTGTTGTAACCTTAATTGAGAGACTATAAACATTGTCATTTAGGAGCGCTATCACGCTACTTTTTGTACTGGTCCCCACACAGATGTTGCTGCTGGAAAGCACGCGTGTCATTTCGTGCACGATTGCACGCGCATATGAACGCATGTTCACGCGCGGCGCGGTTATCGAGCTGCCGTTTATAAACACCTTTGCCCTTCGGCGTTTATTCACGCGAATGTTCACGCAATAAATTGTTGTGTGACAGACAGGCCAAGAGATGCACCAGCAGCACTGCACAGCTATTTTAACTAGTCAGATAGAGACTAGAGACAGAATCAACTTAACTTTACTGTTATTTGCTCTTGCTGACATCAAACTTGAAGAGAACACAAGTTTACCTGATTGCTGTTCTCGCATTTCACTCTCATTTTGTTTCTTTTTCTCTTTTCATGGCCAGATGGATAGCTCCGTTTCATATTGTCATCTACACAGTAAACATTAACACGCGCTGTAAAATGAGGCGGGGGAGGCGGGGCCTTGCGTAATTTGTGGGGCCCTATGCAACTTGCGTAGTGAGCGTATAGGGCCGATCGGCTCTGCACACAGACATACACACAGACACAGCTACAATCAGGGATTAAACTGAGTAAACAGAACAAGATGAGAAATACTTTAAATTATATAATTTGTTTGTATGTTGCTACATTTTGACCATTTTGGTTTTTTCATCTTTCATTATAAATTCAAACTGTTTGTATTATTTAAGTTTTTTTCAGTGAAATCTTTATGTATTTTTAATACCGATGTCTTTAATGACCAGATTTATAATTACAACATGGTGACTGTAAGAAAGACTAAAACTCTTCCTTTAATTCTTCATTCTAAATCATCTGCAGCTATTTGGAGAACATTCCGTTTTTAGCATGACCTTTAAGTCAGATTAATATTTATCACCAAGAACATGACTATGAACATGGCATTTGCACATCAGCAGTAAAGCAGGCATGTATGATTTACAAAGCACAGCATTTTTCATCTAGCACACTAATCAAGATAAAACCGTTTAATAATTTCAATTTGAATGAGCTGTACTGTCTTTATCTAAATGAATAGGAAATCTAAAGCTATCAGGCCAAATTAAAGGTACATTACTGAAGATTATTCCAGCTTGGTGACGTTTCATTCCTCTTTAAACCAATGTCTCTCATTCTCACCTATTTATAGCCATTTGTTTGATAGCCATATGTGAAATTGTCTCATTTTGATTTGCTGCTACAGGAATGGCCTAGAGTGCCTTTGCTGTTTATCTTTGTAATGAACTCTCATGAGTTGTTCTGCTGACCCACACTACCAGTTCTAGCTAGTTTCCATGAGTTAGCGATTCCTGTGAAGGTGGGTTTTGTGACGTATTATCTAACCCGGCTCTCAAATTGCCATTCAGACAGGTTAAGAGTTTCAGACAAATGTCTGAATGTTGTCGTAGAATGTCTGTAGTAATTACAATTGATTCACATGGGACAAGAAAGTTCTTTGTAAATCGCAGTGATCGTTCCAGATAGAGATCTTCACAATGCTGTCACATTAAACATCATATGAATACAAACTGCTTGTGCTGAGTGTTGCAACTGTGGTGTAGGTCTCTGGCTTATTGTCAGTAAGACTCAAGCACATATCTCAACCTGCACTGGGAACTCCATAAATGATCTAAAAGTCCCAGAATCATTAAGTCAATTTGTCTATATTTTATTGCTCTGATTTTTAAATCTCTGTCCATATGGTTTCATTTGAATGTCTTTATACTGAAGAATTATAAGATATTTTATCTGGGGTTATTGTTTTTATGACATCTGATTCAGATGGATAACATTTATGTAATGAAGAATGGCTTTACTTTACTTTCCTCATGTAAATCTAGTCCAACCTGAGCAAGGCTTAAGTGGGAAAAACCCATCGACATGATTTATGTAAAGTTGGCCGTTAAAACACTTTTTTATTTTTAATTTTTTTTATTACATTTCTTGTCATTAAGTCATTTTGAAAGCATGGCAGAAGGCTGGAGTAAACACACACACACAGAGAAGCAGCACAACCAGGAATGTGGTTTCCTCAGATACATACAGTAATACAGCTGTGCTGAAGCCATGCTTTTAACAATTAGTCTTTATGGTGTACTATTTCCCCCAAGGTTTTTGTACCAATTAGAAGAAATAATAAAACAATACCCGCTGCACATTTAATGGGCCGATGAATAATTAATAATAATGATAATTCACCCACACCTGGACACATAAAATAAGCTAGAGCTGCACACGGACACTTGGGATTTCTTATAACGCGTTTTGAATCAGTCTGCTAATCTGACAGGATTTATTATCTGTTTTCTTGTCTCATATGGACACTATCTGCTTTATTTCAAATCCAGTACAAATATCCTTCCCCTTGCTTTTCCCACTTTTCTCTTTTTCCTTCCATCATCCTCATCTTTTTTCTCTCTTGTCTGCCTGTAGTCGCCATGGTGACGTCAATCTGCCCCCAATCTGAGCTATTTTTAGAACGCCTGGAAGAAAGCCTCCCCAATCCTTCCTTCCAACCCCCCCCCCACCTTTATTCCTTATCAAAGATACAGATCTGTCCCCTAAAGATTAAACCTCTCTCCTTTTAGTGCACTTCAAAATCTTCCTACACACACACACACAAAACACACACACACACACACACACAAAACACACAAATCAGCAAATAAACAGAAAGGAAGAAACAGAACTCAGAGTTAAATGAATTCAGAAGAAAGGGTGTGTGTGTGTGACATTACACAATTTGCTGAAAAGGACATGTGTGTAACGTGCCAAAAAGGTTGAATGCAATGCTTTGATATTCGCTTCCCACAGTCATCCAGCTCACTTCTAATTGGCTGATAACTAAGCAGAGACAAAAGAATCTCATTAGCGAGCCTTGACAGCACAAACAGAGCACATTAGCTTCTGCATTATCGGTCAGATCCGGGTGTTCAAATCCCTGATGGAAGAAGCGTCTTCTGGGTCACAGAGCTGCTAATGTGTCTGCTGTTGGAAGTTAAAGGGAAGAGTTTATATCTGTAAATATTCAGATATATTCTCAATATAACTCAATATTTGGGAAAGTGCTTTAAGAATTTAAAAGAGTAAGTGAGGTATTTCTTGTTACAACAAATTTCTTGTTGTTGTAACAACAACAACAAAAACAACAACACTAATACTAATTTTACTTCTACTACGACCAATAACAATGATAATGATAATAAAAAGAAGACCATTTCTATTTGATTTACTTAATGAGCTAAAAGCTTAGCATCAAAAGTACAAAATCCAAAGTAGGACAAGTCTCTTTCCATTAGACAACAGAGAATTGTGGGAAAGTGATTGTGTCATCACTAACTCAACTACCTCTTTCAGGATATGATAAGGAAATGTTACCTTATACCACAGCACAATATGAGGGCTTCATATTCACCTGTTCATTCTAACAGGTTGTTTCTATAGTAACAGTAGAAAAAGTCTTTTACTCATTTATAGGGCATAAACAGAGAAAGAAGAAATAGTTTTGGTATATAACAAGTGTGATAGAGTGGAAGAAAATCGATTTCTGTAAGGACGTAATTATTTTCCAGTTA
The DNA here is from genome assembly GCF_030014155.1 of Tachysurus vachellii. Taxonomy (NCBI): domain Eukaryota; kingdom Metazoa; phylum Chordata; class Actinopteri; order Siluriformes; family Bagridae; genus Tachysurus; species Tachysurus vachellii. The sequence continues at coordinate 11,587,204 of NC_083460.1, forward strand.
GTAAGTTTGCGGCCACTGGAGATTCTTCAGGTGATGTCTTAGCAATTTCTGGAACATCAGAAGTTGCATTTTTTTTTAAAAACACAAGAGACTTGTGAAAGAATGTTTCTAATGTTTCAGAAAAAAAAATATTTTAAACCTCTTCCACACGGTGGAGTTGATAGAACTAAAGCTATTTGTAACCACTGCAAAGCTGAATTGTCTCATCATCGGAGTACCTCGAGTCTGAAGTATCACTTAAATGTAAAGTTGGAAGAATGGATACATGCAGTTAATTTTGTCCACTCAACCTGCATCACTGAAAGTTTTTTTTTTTGTGGACTGAGATTCTCAGTCTCTTAAAGGAGACTGATGTTGTTGCTCGGAAGGGGCCAGTTATAATGTTATGATCGAGGTTCTGGACATAATTATTTATTTATTTATTTATTTATTTTTTACAAACTAAACAAAACGTTAATGTTTTATTTAATAAAACATTAACGTTTTAATGTTTTATTTATACGTTAATGTTATATTTAATTTGATTACATTAATGTTTAAGTTAAGATTTACAAGAAGTGTTAACTGCTATTTATTTGTTTAAAGTTTTGACAAACCAAATGTTATTGCACTTTTGTTCATACAGCAGTACTTTGAAAGAATAAAATTATGCAATACACTACTTTTGATTTCATTATTGAATTTTGCGCATGCTGCGATTAATCACGATTAATCACAGAAAACTCATGTGATTAATCGTGATTAAAATATTTAACCGTTGCCCAGCACTAATATATATATATACACACACACACACACACACAGCTCAAAAAATAAAGGGAACACTTAAGCAACACATCCTAGATCTGAATGAATGAAATAGTCTTATTAAATACTTTGTTCTTTATATAGTTGAATGTGTTGACAACAAAATCACATCACACACAAATGAAAAAAAATCAAATTTATTAACCCATGAAGGTCTGGATTTGGAGTCACACTCAAAATTGAAATGGAAAAACACACTACAGGCTGATCCAACTGATGTAATGTTCTTAAAACAAGTCAAAACGAGGCTCAGTAGTGTGTGTGGCCTCCACGTGCCTGTATGATCTCCCTTCAACGCCAGGGCATGCTCCTGATGAGGTGGCGGATGGTGTCCTGAGGGATCTCCTCCCAGACCTGGATTAAAGCATCCGCCAATTCCTGGACAGTCTGTGGTGCACCGTGGCATTGGTGGACGGAGCGAGACATGATGTCCCAGATGTGCTCAATTGGATTCGGGTCTGGGGAACGGGCGGGCCAGTCCATAGCATCAATGCCTTCGTCTTGCAGGAACTGCTGACACACTCCAGCCACATGAGGTCTAGCATTGTCTTGCATCAGGAGGAACCCAGGGCCAACCGCAACGGCATATGGTCTCACAATGGGTCTGAGGATCTCATCTCGGTACCTAATGGCAGTCAGGTAAGCACATGGAGGGCTGTGCGGCCCTACAAAGAAATGCCACCCCACACCATTACTGACCCACTGCCAAACCGGTCATGCTGGAGGATGTCGCAGGCAGCAGAACGTCTCCAGACTCTGTCACATCTGTCACATGTGCTCAGTGTGAACCTGCTTTCGTCTGTGAAGAGCACAGGGCACCAGTGGCGAATTTGGCAATCTTGGTGTTCTCTGGCAAATGCCAAACATCCTGCCTGGTGTTGTGCTGTAAGCGTAACCCCCACCTGTGGACGTCGGGCCCTTATACCACCCTCATGGAGTCTGTTTCTGACCGTTTTGAGCAGATACATGCTGGAGGTAATTTTGCAGGGCTCTTGCAGTGCTCCTCCTGTTCCTCCTTGCACAAAGGCAGAGGTAGCGGTCCTGCTGCTGGGTTGTTGCCCTCCTATGGCCTCCTCCACGTCTCCTGATTTACTGGCCTGTCTCCTGGTAGCGCCTTCATGCTCTGGACACTACGCTGACAGACACAGCAAAACCTCTTGCCACAGCACGCATTGATGTGCCATCCTGGACGAGCTGCACTACCTGAGCCACTTGTGTGGGTTATAGTCTCCGTCTCATGCTACCACTAGACTAAAAGCACTGCCAGCATTCAAAAGTGACCAAAACTGCAGAACCACTCCTTTATTGGGGGTGTCTTACTAATTACCTATAATTTCCACCTGTTGTCTATTCCATTTGCACAACAGCATGTGAAATTGATTGTCAATCAGTGTTGATTCCTAAGTGGGCAGTTTGATTTCACAGAAGTGTGATTGACTTGGAGTTACATTGTGTTGTTTAAGTGTTCCCTTTATTTTTTTGAGCAGTGTATATATGTGTATATATATATATACACACATATACATACCATGTTTCTTCTCTATGTTTCTTTAAACTGCAAATCTAATCCTATATAAACAAAACAGAAACAATACCAAAATTCGCTAGTTTAGGAGAAGGTGAGTATTATGGAGACCCTAGCAAAACCTCTTCAGCTGGAAGGAACTGGAGACTATTTTGCTAACTAAGTGTTAGGAGGCTTTTGTGAGCTCCTTGGGCCAAATTCACTTTCTATATGTGCTTACAGAAGGTTAAGTTGTTGCCTGTAACTTTTTAGCCCTTCCTCTTTCTACCTGCCATTTAGCTTTAAATCGAGTGTCAAGCTCAGTTTAAAGAGGCTAAGTGCCGACATTACAGTCTACTCCATTAAGAGAATTTCTTAGTCACCGCAGGCGTAGACGGCACTCCAACATGCCAATCGCTATGTAATGCTTTTGGGGTTTTTTTTCCACTTGACGAAAGTGTAAGTATTTTTGAGGACTTGCAAGCATCTGAATGAAGCAGTTGAAAAGATCACACAATGGTATGTTCTGTACGTTGGTGTTTCAATCGAATTGACACGCTGCTATGGAAACTGTACTTACACAAGCACGGGCTGAACGGCGTTGTTCATGTTTCCATATGCAGCACGACCGAGCAACTCCCGAAAGCAGCTCTCAGCCAGGGATGCAGGGTTCTCCTCTCCTCCGCCCCTGAGGAAGAGAAAGCAGAAATGTAAAGATGCTGAATTATCATCTTATTATAGTACTAGAACTAAGAAAAAGCTCTGACGTAAGAAACGAGTCACAGCATTTATGTCTGAGAAATGCAGGATAGACCACAGTATGCTGGAATTCAGTCTTCCAGGACAGAAACTGGGCATCTGAGCTAAACAAAGAAGGATCTCTACGGACCAGGAACTTTTTTTTTTAATATATTTTTCAAATAATGACAAAATATTAATGCACACAACTTCTGACTCTAAAATCACATGAACCGTATCGAAGCAGTGTCAGACAAATTGGAATGTAGATTTGGATTTAAATCCCTAATGAGCAGAAACAACAATGGCATGGAAAAGCACCTGAGACCACATGAGCTAGAGGAATGAAAGTCCTGGGATGAGCTCAGGATAGTTTTAAACAAATAAGTTACAAAATATGAAACCATATTATTCAAGTTAAGATCAAATTTATTTTATAAAGCATACCTAACAAATATAAAAATAAAGCATACTTAGCACAACCTACTGTAAGATGTGATTGAATGATTTATGCCCACATAGTTAAGAGTGAAGAGTTAAGAACCAGGCAAATGTTCCTACAAGGGCAAAGTGATAAATCTTCCTGTGTTCCTATAATCATTTGGTCCCCACACATGATCTAAACACATGAGCAACACACAGACCTTCCCAATAATGGTCGAAAAAGAACAGACGCAAATACACTCATCCCTTCATGGATCAATGAAGGACCGGCTATGAAATACAAAATGCATGAGCCGGTAGTCTATATTTAACAGGAGGTCATTCAGAAGAGCTTCAGGTAACATCAGAAAAGCACTAAATACAGAAAAGCCATCTAACAGCTCTCAAATTACAAAAAGCCACCTGAAAACCAGACACGGACAAAACGTGTGGTTGTGGGACTTCAATATTTTGCTAGAGAGCATTGTTATTTTTGTCCTTTACTCCGTATCTCTCTTTCACAGTCAAAGGCTTTCAGCTCCCATTTAGCTCCTGAAAAAGCGATTATTAACATCGGAATCATTATTCGCCGCAGATACAAGTGCAAAAACACAAACACACCTTCAGTTTCCATCACTGCACATCATGGTATCTCTAGGTCCTGTCTATTTCAATATTTCTAGAAGTATATTCCATCTGAAAATGTGCTTTTCCTGTTTATCCACAAAAGAGATTTTCACAGTCACAACTCAATTCTAACTGTGTTGCCAAAATATGCTCAACCAGACAGCAGCTGAATTGAACTCACTTATAACTGTTTCCAAACAACATGGAGTATAAAACTGACCAAACTTCCTGACACTCGCTTCATCAGAAAAAAAAACAGGAACTATGACAAAGTGACAGTGAGAAAAAGAACGTGATCTCAATCTGAGTAAAACGTTAATTTCATCAATACAGAAACAGCCAAGAAGTCGAGTCCTTCATGTTAATGATCTGTTTGTGTTTTTCATTGTAACTTTGAACAATGTTTTAAACTCATGGTATCTTAAGTATGTAACCTAGTGAACCAGCATTAATGTATCCAATGATAGAGATTTAAGCACTTATGTACGTCGCTCTGGATAAGGGCGTCTGCCAAATGCTGTAAATGTAAATGTTTGTGCTACGCTTAAAACATACGTCAAACATTCATTCATTCATTCATTCATCTTCTACCGCTTATCCGAACTACCTCGGGTCACGGGAAGCCTGTGCCTGTCTCAGGCATCATTGGGCATCAAGGCAGGATACACCCTGGACGGAGTGCCAACCCATCGCAGGGCACACACATTCCCATTCACTCACGCACTCACACACTACGGACAATTTTAACAGAGATACCAATCAACCTACCATGCATGTCTTTGGACCGGGGGAGGAAACCGAAGTACCCGGAGGAAACCCCCGAGGCACGGGGAGAACATGCAAACTCCACACACACAAGGCGGAGGCGGGAATCGAACCCCCAACCCTGGAGGTGTGAAGCAAACGTGCTAACCACTAAGCCACCGTGTCCCCCTCATACATCAAACAGTTCAATTTAAATAGAATTTTTTATAGCACTTTTAACAATTAACGTTGTCTCAAAGCAGCTTACAGAAGTATAGAAACAGCATAAAAATTGTAATATTAAGTTACCAACACTTATCCCTACTGAGCAAGCCAGAGGCAACGGTGACAAGATGATATGAGGAAAAAACCTTTATAGGAACCAGACTCAGAAGAGAACCCATCCTCATTTTGATGACCCTAGACAGTACATAATGTGAATTTAAATACTGTCCTTTCTACAACAGCTTGTATTCAAGTGAAATTAAGCAACCAATAGCTTCTAAGGAACTAATTGGTCATTTCTCAGTTCATTACAGACTTAACATTATTTCTTTCCTGTCAACGTCTTCAACAGGAACAGGAAACAAAGAAAGTGACTGAAAATTGATTCTTTTAGAGATCCAATCAGATCGTTATCTTTATCTTGGATTATGAACAGAAGGACAGATGGCAACAAACTGAACTGATAAATGAAAGTGTAAATAACATCTCTGTATAACAAAGAGGAAGTTTGAAGAAAATGATCTTCAAACTTCAAACTGTTTTTTTTTGTTGTTTTTTTTTGAGAAAATATTCAATTATAATTTATGTTTATCCTACTGAATCAACTGAAATCAAGACAATTATCAATAAATTCTAAACCTTCAGGGACTTTCGTTGATCTCCCGAAGCTTCAGTCACATCTCAGAAAAACAAGATGTTAAAAAAAGGGAATATGTATGTGGGTGTGAGCGCAACCCAGCAAGAACGACTGCGTGAGTGTTCCTGTGACTCATTCATGTCTTGCAAGTTGAAGAAGAGGAAGTTTATACAGTCAACACACTAATCCAAATACAGATATATAAAAATAAATAAATAAAAAGCACTCAGTTATTTCAAAAGACACCACAAACTTTATGGAAAGAAGCTGGAGAAAAGAAGAGGAAACACACTAAACTGTGCACAGATTGTACAACTTTTTAAAGTCATTTAGAACAGTAAGGAGACTTTCACATTGCCATTTAGTCTGAAATAGTGCATGTTGTGCATGAAATGATGGGAATATAAAAGCTGATATGTGGACTGGGACACTGGTAGCCTTACTGCATAAGAGGACCAAAAATTCTATAATTATGGTGAGAAAGTTTAGCAAACAAACAAACAAAAAAACATTCTGGTGGGTCAAGTAAAGCATACAAACAAAAAAGAAATATTGCGAGTCAAGTACAGCAAACATCACAAATTTGGAAACCATCTAAGACTTTTTAAGCTGTCCATCAAACTAGAGAGGCAGCAAAGTTCACAAGCCTGTGTCCACTTATTGAAATGTGTACCGTAAGCTCATGTGCTGCTAGCTACAAGGCTAGAGAGACAACAGATCTGATACCAAGCTAACAATCTTTTCTTGGTGTGTTTTATTCTATAGAACACATTGGGTCAATACACAGAAAATTAATATTGGGTACTAGCCCTCTTGGCCTAATGGGTAAAATCCGCTTTATAAAACTAAAATATTGTCGCAAACATGCCGCAGCTTGCTTGAGCACTGTGCAGACTCGATGACAACGCGTAGCAAGTGTAGGAACCATGTGAATGTAACAAACTGTTGCTCAAACTGGATTTTTGTGCGGCAAACAAGGTACCAGTGTTGATATACTAAATATCAGAATTCTTCTTGTCTAATCAATTTAGTGAACTGTAACAAACTGCTGTATTATAAAAAAAATGGCAATGTGCTTTCGTTTAATTTCTTTTATCCAAGTATTTAGCCGACATCGCACTATACTCTTGCCTCAAGTTTGCCTGGGACAGTTTGCCTGGGTCTTAGATCCACTGTTACTCGGGCCTGAATAATAAATGTGAATGAACGTGTGAATGCTAACACGTGCTTGTAAAACACCCAAAACAACCATTTTCCACCATTTCAGATCACCAGTTAAAACCTAGTTGAATGCACATTAAGGTTTCTTCATTAGACCAAACCAAAGCACAGCATTTAGGCAAGCTTCGGTAACAAACGTTTCCACTTTTGGGATCTTCACCTCCCAAAACTGCTTCACACTTTCATTTCTTCCTGTGTTGTGATTTACTGCTGTGAACCGTACGCATTAGTGCTGCATTGATTGTTGTGCACGGCAGTCATGGAACTGACACCCCCGGCTGCATGTGGCTGGTCCAAAACAAGTGGATTTGTTAATTTACTGCAGCATGTTGGTGGTCCTAATTTAATCGGTTTTTGTTTGCATACAGACAAGTCATTTCACGAGTCTTCAGTCTGGAGTCTGAGTCAAGTCACGGGTCACTCAACATGTGAATGAAGTGTGACTCAAGTCTTTTGCAGGCAGCAAAAATAAAATTTGCAGTGAACATGTGAATGTTGTATTGCCATCTGTGTTCCTCAGCAGAAATTAAATCTATGTGGAAACAGCAATCATTACTGATATGTTCTTAAGAATTCCCCCACTCTGATGGTTGATTACAATATCTGCAAGATTTTATGTATTACAATTGCTGCCACCTGATAAGTTGGTTAGATAATCGCATGAATAAGTGAACGTACAGATGTTCCTAATAAAATGCTCTGTAAGTGTATTTTGAAAATTTTTAGTGAGTTAGCAATCGATTTCCAAACCAAATCACATCTGGGATGCGACCAGACGGCCTTGCCTTTGCTTCCTACTTGAGCCTCAAGTATGAGCCCTGGGTGCTTCACTGGTTGGCCCTCGTTGGACCACATTTGGTAGGTACTATCCAATGCATACTGGGAACAACCCAAAGTCCAACACATCAACTTGGAGAACTGACTGTTCACTTGCTGACTAATATACTCCATCACTTGACAGGTGCCACTGGACTGAGATTCATGTTATTCACTTCACCTGTCAGTGGGTTTAATGCTATGGCTGATTGGTGTATGGATTTTAGGAGGAGAGGGTGTCAGACATACATCCAGAGCTTCACTTCTCTATAGATAGTTATAAGCAGTTTGGACTCTCTGGTGTCACACAGTGCTTTTAGCAAACTGCAATGCTCAGCCCCAACTGTAGTGCCTTTCTGATGCACTAAAAGTACCTGCTCAGGTAGATGCATAAATCAAGCTTTAACCGAGTAAAGCCTTGTTTGGGGCTAAAATATACTTATATCAATCAAAATTAATTATGTCATCAATCTTGCAATAACCAGTACCACTTGATGTAGTTCAGGAACCACATTTTGTATGCAGCTTGCCTTTGGTAGAGCCTTTCTCTGTCATTTTGTGGTGTAACAGGCTGTTTCCTGTACATACGACAACAAGCTCTTGAAATTTGAATCTTTATTTTTGGTCTTGAGAAACATGTTAAAATATAAGGTTCAAAGTATGACAAATTGTATATAGCATTTATTTTTTAATTTTATAATTTATTTTTTTATTTTTATTTTTAATATTTAATAAAGTTGTCAGGTTTCTGTCATGTCATTTAAACTAACAAGTCCAGCCATTTCTGACATTCATTGGGTCTTGCAAAATCAGAGACCCATTGCATATCTCTAGTGTGTGTGTGTTTGTGTGTGTGTACCTCTCTAAGTCGTCAATGTCCTGCATGTTGAAGAGCATGGAGGGAATAAGTTTGTCCATGTGCTGAGGTTCCCAGATGATTGCCTGCAATTCATCATTCACTGTCTTCCTTACGACTCCCTGTAGCCCTCTGATACCTGCTACACGAATCCTATACACACACACACACACACACACACACACACACACACAAATAAAGACATTTTAGACAAATACAGGGTGACTTCAAAGTCACATTTCCCCATGTGCTTCCAAACACCCTGATCACTGATAACAAACTGAAACAGCACACCTCAAAATGATGCTAAATAAGTGCATGTATATCACACCATACACACACCATACATACCATACATAGACCATACATACATACACACTAGTGATGCGCGGGTCGTGCGTGGGTGCTGTTTGGGGCGGGTAAAGAAATTGTCACTTTACTGCGGGGCGGGCCAATAATTTCATAAAAGCGGGAGCCGCGGGTTGGAAAAAACCCGACCCGCGCATCACTAATACACACTATACACATACACTACACACACCATAAACATAACATACACGCACACAATACACACACACACCATACATACATCATATATATATACACACACACCATACATACATCATACACAGACCATACATACATACTATACACATACACCATACATACATCATACAGTATATACACACACACCATACATACATACATACATACATACATACACACTATACACATACACACACACCATACATACATCATATATACACACACACACCATACATACATACATACATACATACATACATACACACTATACACATACACACACACCATACATACATCATATATACACACACACCATACATACCATACACAGACCATACATACATACACACATACATACACACTATACACATACACACACACCATACATACATCATACATACATACATATATCATATATACAGACATATCATACACAGACCATACATAGATACATATACACACACTATACACATACACATACCATACTTACATCATACTGTACATACATACATACGCACACCATATATACATACAACCCATACATACATATACAAACCCGACTCCAAAAAAGTTGGGACACTGTACAAATTGTGAATAAAAATGGAATGCAATAATTTACAAATCTCATAAACTTATATTTTATTCACAATAGAATATAGATAACATATCAAATGTTGAAAGTGAGACATTTTGAAATGTCATGCCAAATATTGGATCATTTTGGATTTCATGAGAGCTACACATTCCAAAAAAGTTGGGACAGGTAGCAATAAGAGGCCTGAAAAGTTAAATTTACATATAAGGAACAGTTTGAGGACCAATTTGCAAACTAGATTTGTAAAGTTCGAGCGACAAATTTTGATGTTGGCTTTGACGATGTTGTGACATCACCAGAATACACGTGAGGTAATTCCCCTCATTGGGCTGAGTGTTTTGATATACGACATGTCCATGTTGTGCTAATTTTCGTTTTTCACGTGACGTCAAATGACGTCATCAGAATACCCGTAAGGACGTTCCCTTATTGTTCTGAGTGTTTATATATATGACATGTCAATGTTGTAAAAAGTTTTTTGATTTTGCATATTTTGTGGGCGGGGCTGAGGGACAACCGAAAGGCCAGTCGGTACACCAATTTAAAACTTTGTTCAGAGTATCACCCTAAAGGAGCTGGCCGAGTTTGGTGTAGATAGTTCGAAAGCTTGCTGAGTTCTAAACCTCCAAAGTTTATAATGGGAGTCTATGAGGAAAAAGGCCATTTTGAAACCAGGTACCGGACGTACCGGTACTCGGATCGCTTAGAAAAGTAATAGCAACAAACTTCAGACCAGGGTCTACAACATATCCGAATTTGGTGCATGTGGTTCGAAAGCCCTAGGAGGAGTTACTCTTTATAAATTTTTGGATAAGCTTAAATAGGAAAACAGAATGTTGGCTTCTACAAATCCAACATAATTATTAGGTCAATTGGCAACATGATTGGGTATAAAAAGAGCCTCTGAGAGTGGCAGTGTCTCTCAGAAGTCAAAATGGGCAGAGGATCACCAATTCCCCAAATGCTGCGGCAAAAAATAGTGGAGCAATATCAGAAAGGAGTTTCTAAGAGAAAAATTGCAAAGAGTTTGAAGTTATCATCATCTACAGTGCATAATATCATCCAAAGATTCAGAGAATCTGGAACAATCTCTGTGCGTAAGGGTCAAGGCCGGAAAACCATACTGGATGCCCGTGATCTTCGGGCCCTTAGACGGCACTGCATCACATACAGAAATGCTACTGTAATGGAAATCACAACATGGGCTCAGGAATACTTCCAGAAAACATTGTCGGTGAACACAATCCACCGTGCCATTCGGCTAAAACTCTATAGGTCAAAAAAGAAGCCATATCTAAACATGATCCAGAAGCGCAGCCGTTTTCTCTGGGCCAAGGCTCATTTAAAATGGACTGTGAAAGTTCTTTTTGGAAAACTGGGACGCCATGTCATCCGGACTAAAGAGGACAAGGACAACCCGAGTTGTTATCAGCGCTCAGTTCAGAAGCCTGCATCACTGATGGTATGGGATTGCACGAGTGCGTGTGGCACGGGCAGCGTACACATCTGAAAAGGCACCATCAATGCTGAAAGGTATATCCAAGTTCTAGAACAACATATGCTCCCATCCAGACGTCATCTCTTTCAAGGAAGACCTTGCATTTTCCAACATGTCAATGCCAGACCACATACTGCATCAATTACAGCATCATGGCTGCGTAGAAGGAGGATCCGGGTACTGAAATGGTCAGCCTGCAGTCCAGATCTTTCACCCATAGAAAACATCTGGTGCATGATAAAGAGGAAGATGCGACAAAGAAGACCTAAGGCAGTTGAGCAACTAGAAGCCTGTATTAGACAAGAATGGGACAACATACTTGAGCAACTTGTCTCCTCAGTCCCCAGACGTTTGCAGACTGTTATAAAAAGAAGAGGGGATGCCACACAGTGGTAAACATGGCCTTGTCCCAACTTTTGTCGAATGTGTTTGATGTGTCATCTATGTTGTATTCTGAATAAAATATTGAAATTTGAAACTTCCACATCATTGCATTCTGTTTTTATTCACAATTTGTACAGTGTCCCAACTTTTTTGAAATCGGGTTTGTACACCATACACAAACACACCTGGTGCGTGTCTCTGCGTCTTCATGTGTGGAGTGGCACATGGCACTGAACTGAGAGACGAAGAAATCATAGCGCCGATGATATGAAGGCGTGTCTTCCTCAATGTTCGCAAACTTCACAAACTGTCACAAGAAAAAAAAAAAATTAAAACACGACACATCCAAGCTCACACATACACACAGAAAAATGAGGAAAAGAACTGATTAGTGAGAGGAAATTCTCTTTAACAGACAGAAGAGGTGAGATCTCACAGTAGAGCACATGTGATTCACAACTATGTGTGAGGTTGTGTGGGTACGTGCGGATCCCTTTGTTCCACCACCCAGTCTGAGAATCACTCCCTAAAAGACTTTGCTGTGTGTATGTGTGTGTTTCTGTATTACATCCCAGCATTCATTTAAATACACTAAATCAAACCTCTAAACACATCTGGAATATTCTACTATAATATATATATGCTACAAACTTTATGCGTAACTTTGTTACGGTTCTACATGTTACATTTTTCTGTCACTCTACTGCTGTCTGTTTACTTTAAATAATACTGTATATCACACAAATGATTAGATAGGACATACTGTATGTGCTGCGATGATACCGATAACACTTTGAATATGTTTATGAGAATTTTTAAACCTGAAATTCTGCTGCAAAATGGTCACTGATTAGAGTCATGAAATGTCATCAACCCTCTACTAAGAAATATTCACTAATATACACTAAGTGTTATTCCACCAGACACATCCAGCAGACCAGCATGTTATATTTACTGAGATGTTCAGCATCTACAAAAATCGATGACATTTTCGGTTCATCTGTCTCGCTGATTAAACATATGTTCAGTTTCTCTAAAGCTTAAAACTGCAGGTGAATATTTGCTTTGCTCCAATCGACCAGTCATTTACCAGGACTCTGTCTAATCTGTATTTGGTGAGGAAAAATCTCGAGATAAGTGAGAAACCCTGCTTTGAGGATTGGACCTCCAGAGCTTGGGATTTTTTCCACCCAGCTCTGTTTAGAATGCCATTTATAATTGATTTTGTTTATGTATAATTGATATATTTTCCTTGACTCAGATTGCAGCCTTTAGATTTCCTTTAATTTTCCAAATGAACCTGAGAGAAAATGTCTCAGGTTCCTTTCTGTGATTACTAGAGAAAAAACGAAAAGCTCTAAAATGAATGAATGAATGAATGAATGAATGAAAAAAGAAAGAAAGAAAGAAAGTATTCTTCAGAATTCTCTCAGTGGTGCATTTCACACCATCCACCCACCTAATCCCTTTAGTCCATGCGTTCTTTCCTCTGTTCCTTTCCTTCCTGCTATTTAAATTGTAGCACTTGTCAAAAGGCCCCTCTCTCTCTCTCTCTCTCACACACACACACACACACACACACACACACACACACACACACACACACAAGCACAACCTTTCATTCACCGTTAAATTATGCAGCTTGTTTCCCCATCTAGGAGCACTATTTTAGATCCACCTAAACTAAGTCTGACCAGTAAAACCCTTGGTGAAGGTGAAGGGCATTAATGTAGAATGATCTTCCTCTTTTTGTCTCATCACACCTCTCCCCATCTTTCCCGTCTCTACTCAGAGTGCCTTTTATGTCCATCCATTGGAGATTATTGTTAGTGCAGTATCTCAGGAAAAAGTCATCGAATGTTTGTAAGATTTATGTGGAATTATCATTGGAACCAGCAGATGACCTGATTCGATTTTTGGAATTGATCCAAACAGGGTCAAGCAAGGTCAAGGGCCTGAAATGTTTTTTTTTTTTTCTTTAATAGCTTAATTTCTGTTAGTCATACAAAGATTTTCAGGAACTCAAAGCACATTTTAACCAGCTGCGGTATTTGCAATCCATCCATCTGTGAGTCTGTTCATGACTGGAGATTCTCATTACCTCAATAACTTCAGAACTACTGCTTAACTAGTCTAGGATTAACCAGCACAACATTTGTATCCCAATAGAGTCAATGCTCAAACACAAATAGTCTTTTAAGTCTTTTATCTTCAATAGCTTTCCTAAAATATCGATGTGAAGTCTCAAGATCGACTTGTTCTGTCAGTATTACTCATCAACTAACTAATTAACTAGATATGCAAGTCTAAGTCTTTGGATGGGGGTTTCAATGGATCCGATACTTGAACTTTTAAGCAGGATACATTTTAGGCTTGCTATTATTTCTTTCTCCACACAGACATCTCTCTTACAAACCATGGGGCAGTTGTGCGGTCTCTGTAAAACCGGAAGCAAAGATCTTGTCCTGCTCTTATCAATATGTATTTAATTAGTGTTACTTTCCTTAGCTTGACAATAATCAGTGAGTCAAATGAAGGCGTTTAAATCCAGTGTTGACAGTATTTTTAGCTGATTAACACATCCTGGCCCTAAAATACCCAGTGTGCATTAATCAACCGCTGTGAATCCCTACTGTGATCGACTGCTCCTGATGGCTGGCCAAAGATGTACAGGATATTAAATACATTTGAATATAAATTGATATATTTGTATATTTATATATTGAAGTGGTAGCTCAGTGGTTAAGTTGTTGGTATACTGAGCTCGAATCCCAAGGACCACCAAGCTGCTGGGCCCCTGAGCAAGGTCTTTAACCATCAATTGTATAAAATGAGATGAATGTATAATCTGGATAAGAGCATCTGCCAAATGCCGTGAATGTAATTGAAAACTTTAGGTATCTGTACAAACTTGTACAAATGTATTTTCTAATTTGCACAAATGTATTTTCACAACACACTGGCATTCTACTCGGTTTAGATACCTTCCCTTCACTTGAGATATTGAGACATTTCTCTGTTCACCACATCTGACACTTACAGAGTTGGTCCCAAGCACTTGCAAGTCTGGTTCCTTGGATTCCAGCAACTTTGCCACCATGTGCAAAAAGCTCTCCACGAAGGGTTTAATGCTCTGTGAGTGACACGCCATCAGCAACTGATCCAGTGCTTCCATTGCAATCACCACGTACCTACACACACACACACACACACGGTCATACAGACTAGTAAACAGTATATAACAGAAAAATATGTATTGATTTTTTCTGTGTGTGTGTGTGTGTGTGTGAGTGATTTTGTGGGTGTGTATCATACCCATAACGGTGTCTGACCACATCCCTGCTGAGGCGCTCGGCAAGATACTCTCCTATTCGGTCGAGCTTCTCTGGAGCAGACACAGCAAAGAATGTCAACTTCTCCATGTCTGACTTCACCAATCCATCCTTGAGAGAAAAAGGAAAAAAAGCAAGGAGGAGAAAAAGCAAAAGAGTTGAAGCAATGACAAAGAAGTATAATGAGAAATTCAGGCACAAACACAGCATTTGATGCTGTTGGTGATGCTATGCTGTGAGGATGTTTTGCTTGGAGGTGTTACAGGTTTTTTGCAGATAAAGACTCAAGAACTGAAATATGCCGCAACACCGTGTCACTTCAAAACTGACAATCCCTTCTGTGGTGACAATCCGGACTGCTACCTAGTTAAGTGTGTAGGATAATAAATATAACAAACAGCTCTGTTGCACAGGTGTCTGCCTTAAATCACAGGAAGATAGAGGATTTCCACTTTTCCATTTCCACAGCAAGTTTTTATTTTGGTAAACGTTACTTCCCAGGTTTAAAAAAGATGCATCTGTTTATTTATTTTTTTGGGCTGCATCATGCCTTTACGTTGTGGGGTGTCCACTAAGGAGATGAATCATTCTCACTGTAGCAGTAACTTCCAGGCACATTGTAAAGCAGCGTTTACCCACATCACCCCAGAGCACTTCTGTCCCACAGCTCTGCAGCTGCTAATTTAATTAATGAACCTCTGAACAACTCTACATGTCACTCCCCTGAGAAACCGAGTGAAGGTGTGAACGTGTGCAGTAGTGTGGTGTAAGCAGCATGTCCCTGAGCAGATCATTCATACTTAAAGCTGTGCTTAAGTGAAAGGAAGCGGTTGTGTGTGTGTGTGTAGCAGATGCACTGTGCTAATGAGAACTTAGACGGTAAATATGGGGAATAATCCCTTTTAAAGAAGTGAAGATCAACAAGAAAATCTCAGTTCTCCAATACATGCTATTACAATTATTACATAATCTCCTAATCACAGTGGTTTGAGTTGATTTTGATATTTAGAGCAAAGTTCTTAAAACATCTGATGTCATAGAATCTGTAGTGCTCTCTCTTCGTGTGCATCGGACATTGGTATCGGTTAACAAACTGAATTGATTAGACTCATGTTCGGTTCAGTGCAGCATTCAGCTATCCAAAAAGATTTGTCAGATTATGACACTCATTGTTTAACCAAAGCTCAGTGAGCTAGCAAGCTTTTACACAGAGAGGCTGCTTTCAGCTCCATATTTAATAAACTGTCTCCTTACCAAACATGAGCTTGGCCAGCTGAAAGTAAGGGAAAATTCCCTTTAGATTTTGCTAAAATACACTTAACACTTTTTTAATCTTGTTGATGTCGTCCGTCGACTGCTCCCTGCTCGGGGTCGACACGGAGGATCATCTGCCCCATGTATTTTGATTTACCACAGGTTTGATGCTGGATGTCCTTCCTGACGCAACCCTCCCATTTCTATCCTGGCTTGGGACTGATTTTTAACCCCTCAGTGGCAGGGTTATAAAGCTTATAAAGCTAAAGTAAATATAATATTAGCCCCAACATTACATGTATATCAGTTCTTATTTGAATAATGATGTCATCACAGACTGAAATGTGTTTTCATTTACTACATGCACAAAAAATAAATAATTAAATAAATAAATAAATAAAAAATTTAATGATCATCTAATTTATAATGAGTGTTTGATAACACTTATTTAAAAACATGTTTTTTAGGGCAAAAAAACATCTGTGTTTGTCTTATGAATTTTGGATAATATATTCATTCATTTAATTTAACTAAAGAAATCTAATGCCACTGACTTTTGTTGATTTTTCTACTTTTTGTTTGCTTATCTATCTGGATTAGGTGAACTGTAAATAAAAGCAATAGGAACTACAGCCAGAGGCTACTGTAAGTTTCACTACAGGACCGTCTTTGGAGCAGCTGCTGAAACAGCATAAAGGATATAAAATTTCTTCATTTCTTACAGAATTATTCTAATTATTCCTAAACATCGGATTGAGAAAGTCATAGCAACTGGCTGTTCAATCTCTCCCATCTGCTTTACAGCATCCATTATAAACCCCTACTAAAACAGATGGCTTTGGAGTGGTGTCTTATTTTGGGTTATTTGTTTCTCTAAAACGTAAAGGCATGCAAAGTAAAATGATCCCAGGACTTAAACAACTGTTTCACTAATATAACTAAATAACCTTCAATCCACAACAGAACTGTCACTATATTTATTACTCAAACGTTTAGTACTAGAATGTTTACAACTTTTATAGCCATAACTTTGTACAAAGTTTCTCGTCCAAACATTAGCCCTTGTATTTACTGGCGATTTTTCCATCATATAATCTAACAGTCCTATCAAATTTACAGGACATGAGTTACAAGTCCTGATCAATATTTAGGCAGTAAAGGAATGGACATCTTTCAGACTTGGTATTAACTGTTGGGAAATTCTTCACCTTAGAAAACACATTGAATTTTAAAAAGGTCAAGAAATCTCATAAACCTACATACATTACTTATGT
Organism: Tachysurus vachellii; assembly: GCF_030014155.1. Lineage (NCBI taxonomy): Eukaryota > Metazoa > Chordata > Actinopteri > Siluriformes > Bagridae > Tachysurus > Tachysurus vachellii. The sequence continues at coordinate 11,604,685 of NC_083460.1, forward strand.
CCTCGAATCTTGTGGAGGCATAAATTATTATTAGATATTATTTTTTGGACCACGTGTGTGTGAGTGGGTGTGTGTGGCTGAGGTAGTACTACCTTTGGGTCCTCTGGGAAAATGTTATCCACCAGGCGCTTGTATCGGGGACGACATCGCCCACAACATCCACACACACCTGTAGCGAGAGACAGATTTCAGTGTAAGTTCATACATAACACCATGTGACTGCTTAACTATGGGATTACATGCAGCTAAACGCAAGCTCAGAACTGTACATCACCACTACTGTACTGTACTAACACATCACCATCACTACTGTACTGTACTACTACACAACATCACTACTGTACTGTACTAACACATCACCATCACTACTGTACTGTACTACTACACAACATCACTACTGTACTGTACTAACACATCACCATCACTACTGTACTGTACTACTACACAACATCACTACTGTACTGTACTAACACATCACCATCAATACTGTACTGTACTACTACACAACATCACCATCACTACTGTACTGTACTACTACACAACATCACTACTGTACTGTACTAACACATCACCATCACTACTGTGCTGTACTACTACACAACATCACTACTGTACTGTACTAACACATCACCATCACTACGGTACTGTACTAATACACAACATCACCACTACTGTACTGTACTAACACATCACCATCACTACTGTACTGTACTAATACACAACATCACCACTACTGTACTGTACTAATACACATCACCACTACTGTACTGTACTAACACATCACCATCACTACTGTACTGTACTAATACACAACATCACCACTACTGTACTGTAATAACACATCACCATCACTACTGTACTAATACACAACATCACCACTACTGTACTGTACTAACACATCACCACTACTGTACTGTACTAACACATCACCACTACTGTACTGTACTAACACAACATCACTACTACTGTACTGTACTAACACACAACATCACCACTACTGTACTGTACTAACACATCACCACTACTGTACTGTACTAACACAACATCACTACTACTGTACTGTACTAACACACAACATCACCACTACTGTACTGTACTAACACATCACCACTACTGTACTGTACTAATACACATCACCACTACTGTACTGTACTAATACACATCACCACTACTGTACTGTACTAATACACATCACCACTACTGTACTGTACTAATCCACATCACCACTACTGTACTGTACTAATCCACATCACCACTACTGTACTAATACACAACATCACCACTACTGTACTGTACTAATACACAACATCACCACTACTGTACTGTACTAACACATCACCATCACTACTGTAATGTACTAACACATCACCATCACTACTGTACTGAACTAATACACATCATCACTACTGTACTGTACTAATACACAACATCACTACTGTACTGTACTAATACACATCACCACTACTGTACTGTACTAATACATCACCACTACTGTACTGTACTAATACACAACATCACCACTGTACTGTACTAACACATCACCACTACTGTACTGTACTAATACACATCACCAATACTGTACTGTACTAATACACACCACTACTGTACTGTACTAATACACAACATCGGTACTGTACTGTACTAATACACATCACCACTGTACTGTACTAATACACAACATCACCAATACTGTACTGTACTAATACACAACATCAGTACTGTACTAATACACATCACCACTGTACTGTACTAATACACAACATCACCACTACTGTACTGTACTAATACACAACATCACCACTACTGTACTGTACTAATACACATCACCACTACTGTACTAATACACAACATCACCACTACTGTACTGTACTAATACATCAACACTACTGTACTAATACATCACCACTACTGTACTATACTAATACACAACATCACCACTGTACTGTACTAATACATCACCACTACTGTACTGTACTAATACACAACATCACCACTGTACTGTACTAATACATCACCACTACTGTACTGTACTAATACACAACATCACCACTGTACTGTACTAACACATCACCACTACTGTACTGTACTAATACACATCACCACTACTGTACTGTACTAATACACATCACCACTACTGTACTGTACTAATACACAACATCAGTACTGTACTGTACTAATACAATCACCACTGTACTGTACTAATACACAACATCACCACTACTGTACTGTACTAATACACAACATCACCACTACTTACTGTACTAATACACAACATCACTACTGTACTGTACTAATACACAACATCACCAATACTGTACTGTACTAATACACAACATCAGTACTGTACTGTACTAATACACATCACCACTGTACTGTACTAATACACAACATCACCACTACTGTACTGTACTAATACACAACATCACCACTACTTACTGTACTAATACACAACATCACTACTGTACTGTACTAATACACAACATCACCACTACTGTACTGTACTAATACACAACATCACCACTACTGTACTGTACTAATACACAACATCACTACTGTACTGTACTAATACACAACATCACCACTACTGTACTGTACTAATACACAACATCACCACTACTGTACTGTACTAATACACAACATCACCACTACTTACTGTACTAATACACAACATCACTACTGTACTGTACTAATACACAACATCACCACTACTGTACTGTACTAATACACAACATCACTACTGTACTGTACTAATACACAACATCACTACTGTACTGTACTAATACACAACATCACCACTGTACTGTACTAATACACAACATCACCACTACTGTACTGTACTAATACACAACATCACTACTGTACTGTACTAATACACAACATCACCACTGTACTGTACTAATACACAACATCACCACTACTTACTGTACTAATACACAACATCACTACTGTACTGTACTAATACACAACATCACCACTACTGTACTGTACTAATACACAACATCACTACTGTACTGTACTAATACACATCACCACCACTGTACTGCACTAATACACATCACCAATACTGTACTGTACTAATACACAACATCACCACTACTGTACTGTACTAATACACAACATCACTATTGTACTGTACTAATACACAACATCACCACTGTACTGTACTAATACACAACATCACTATTGTACTGTACTAATACACAACATCACTATTGTACTGTACTAATACACAACATCACCACTGTACTGTACTAATACACAACATCACCACTACTGTACTGTACTAATACACAACATCACCACTGTACTGTACTAATACACATCACCAATACTGTACTGTACTAATACACAACATCACTACTGTACTGTACTAATACACAACATCACTACTGTACTGAATGAATACACATTGAGCTGCCTTTAGGTTTCTACAAAAAACTAAAGCTCATATGTATAGAAATATTTTAAGAACTAAGTAAATGTTTTAAGAAGTAAATGTTGATTTATTATATATTTTTTGTCTTTAACAAATGGTCAGAAAGAAAGAAAGAAAGAAAGAAAGAAAGAAAGAAAGAAACAAAGAAAGAAAGATCAATAGTGACCTTGAATGTCAACTTTCAGCCAAAGAATTAGACATAATTATTTCCATAAATGGCAAGCATACTGTTTTCTGTTTCTCCAAGTGTGTGTGTGTGTGTGTTGGGGGCCAGAGATTAATTGAAAAACAATTAATGTGTACAAGCTTTATTGTCTATAACCTTTGACCTTAGGGCTTGCACAATAAATTGCGGCATGATGAGTTATAGGCAATGCGCTCAGAAACGCAGGGAACCGTACAAATAAGTCTGCTCTCACAGGAATATGCAAACAACACCCAGAAACCATGTGGGTCACTTTAAACACAGAAATGACTTATTCACAACAACAACTGCAGGGCACTTAGGGTAGAGTTGGAAATGTTGCTCTGAGAGCTTCACAGTGAAAAGTGGACATGTGGAATAGTCTTCTCGTTCATAGTCTGGTCCTGTATGTCTCTGTATTCTACCCTGACTACACGTTCAGTTTCACAGACTCAAATGTAAGTGACTTTGTAAATGTAAGATGCTTTATAACTGTGGTCAACAGATCAGTGAGCCCTGAACACAATAACACTGACCCTAACTATCTGGGGGTTTAGTGCCTCGTCAATATACAACCTCAACAAATCTGTAACTCTGATGCATGACGTCTGTTCTCTTAAGACTAACCCTGTGGTCTCTCAAGCTGTCATCTGTCTTTGTTACACTCTCTTTAGTGCTATGGTATTTGTAAGATTTAAGCAAGTGGCTTTTTCCTCCACCCTGGTGTCCAGAACCATTAGGAAACCTCTCTGCTGGCTCCTATGGGCTATCACAAAAAAACAGGCCATTTGGGACAACTCCATCCTTTTGGTACACAGTGAGGTTCTTGCTCTCACTGAGAGATCCTTTATGCTGAACCCAACCACACGGTTAATCACTGAGGAGCTTGATTTAGCTAGATTCTAACTATCATGTCACAAAAACCATAGCTGGCAATGTTTACTTGCAAAACATATTCAGTCCGATCGCAATGTGTTGTACCAGCTTCTGTTTCAGTTCTTAGAGATGTTGATGGCAGCCACAGGGAAAGCTTGGGCTTTACCCACAAAATAAATGCATTAAATTAAATAAAGTAGTAGTGCAGGTCTTTACTGGAACCGTGCATTGTCCAATTCCCAAAACACTATAACGAGCATGTTACAGCACTAAGGGTGGCATTAGTGTGGGGGGCTTATAAACTTCAACCATGACTTCACTAATGCTGGTGTTGAAACTTCACCTTGAGTGCCATCATCACAACCTTTTGCCACAAAATAAACTGAAATAGAAAAAAAGAGATTTGGAGAACCTGTGAAAACTGGAGTGTGTGTGTGTTTGTGTGGTCAGACCACATGGCTGAACCTGGACAAAGTAGATCAACTGAGTTTTGTAAAAAAAAAAAATCTATTTACCTTGCAGTGTACCATGAACGTGAGCCATAAAGTATTCACTGTTGTGCTGAGTATGTGCCCTGTGCTAGTTTTCAGACTGCCCCTTCAGACTGCCCCTTCTGCACATGGCAACAAGGAAAGATGGCTATATGACTGTGGTAGTTTTGAGAATACTGTGTCACATGACACTTTGTAACTTTTTGCACAATCTTGGTGTGTGTGTGTGTGTGTGTGTGTGTGTGTGTGTACATGTAGTAGATGAGATCCAGGTGACTCTCACTGCACCTGGTGGCTATCTGGGGTTCAAAGTTTCATCAGTAACAAGCTTTTAAATGAGTAGGTCGAAGACTGATATAAAAAGTAAATCTTAATTACATAAATCATCAAAAAATGATCACTGATTATTTGGAAAAATAACTAGTACGAATGACAAGGGGTGTGTGTGTGTGTGCGTGTGTGTGTGGTGACTGGTTAATTAATAATTAAGAGAAAAGAAGAAATTTGAGAGTATCCAACCAGCCACCAAGCTCCTCTTGTATTAAACACATCTCTCTCCCTCACTAAAGACACACACATACACACACAAAATTCAGTATTACAGTTTTAAGCTCACAGGCCAGGCTTCCAGAGTCTTATATTTTTCCATTAGTCAGTCTGGCCAGGAACCACCAGGGAGAGACCATTTGAATGACATATACATAAGCTGGTCTGTGGTGCAGGCTCTAGGTCAAGTGTAGAGAAAGGTGACTGGGAAGAGCCTGACTTCTAGACTGAGGACAGGAACAATTTCGTTTCCATCTCTGAGACTATTACGATGTTGGAATGTGAAGTATTTTTTTATGTGATACACGTGAAAAGATGAACTCATGCCAATAGCACAGGACAGTTGAGACGTATGCCAATGTCACTGTAATATCTGGACAAAATCCCATTTCAGCATTTAGTATTTGTGTGTGTGTGTTTGTGTGTGTGTTTGTGTGTGTGTGGTATTGTAAGTTGAGAAGTGGAAATAAGGTTGATCATTATCAAGCATATGATACTCTTACTGAGAGGTTGAAAGAGAGGAGATTGTGTGTGTGTGAGAGAATGAGAGAGAAAAAGAGAGAGAACGAGAAATAAAAAGAGAGAGAGAGAGAGAATGGGTAATACATTATTTATAATTCTATTTATATAAAGATTTTTTTATCCTATTTCTGCATAAATATATAAAAAAATACCTCAACACACACACACACACACCCCTAGACCAAGTCTACATGTGTGTATCCTTACTGACTGTATAGACAGTTTTGTAACATTCTATGAGAAATTTAAGAATTTGTATAAACAAAGTATCAGACACTTTTAAGCAGCAAACACACACACACACACACAAGAACACACACAAACACCACACACAGTACCCAGCATGGAAAAGAAGGTGGTCCTGTTCCTAGTATGTCTGTATCTGAAGGTTCCATCTGCATCCGAGCGTGGCACCTGTCTGTACCTCCTCATGATGACCTCTGACCTCTCCCGTAAATGGCAGCGGTTACTCAGCAACCTTAAACGACTTTGAACGCTTATCCTACAAGCACAAACTCTGCTCGGACAAGACTAACACACACCTGTGCACCTGGGAAAATCGGAACACATTTGTACACATGCCACACCTCCTTATTCCCACCTTCCACTGTGATTGACAGTCTCACTGACCAATCCCACCTCTGCTTCATCTGTCTGCCCCTGTGAGGTCAAAGCAGTCATGCAGAAATGTTTCCCTGAGTATGTTATGCATGTGTGTGCATTTCTGTATTTGTTTGTATTCAAAAACTGTTACCATAGGGAAAACTCAAAAAATAAATAAATAAATAAATAAATAAATCCCAAAGCAAATAAACAGTTATATATATATATATATATATATATATATATATATATATATATATATATATATATATATATATATATATATTTTTTTTTTTTTAAAGACATCTATACTTATTAAAGAACTCTTCTGTTTTCATTAGTTCAATAATAATGATCATAACAATATTCAAAGTAAATGCATATTTTCCAGTGTTAACTTAATTCATTACAATTCCTTCAAATTAACAAACCTTGGGGGGGTATTTAGAATTTTCTGATATTTATGAGTTTGTAAAAATGAAACTCTTCAAGTTAGATGAATAAATTTGGTCTCTTTAAATTTACTCCAACTTAAAATCTTTTGGAATAGAGATTTTGCGTCTGACATCATCCGTGTACATCAACCCGCGTTGAACTGTTCTTCACAAGATGTCGAATCAGTCTCGTTTCACGCGATGCTGTAAGTATCATCTTTCAATTCAGTTTAGCATGTTTACTTTTTTATGTGTGCAGTTTTATTGTTGATAGTTAAGAGTGATGTTTAGATGTGTTGCAGGGGTGAAAACATGAGCTCCTCTTGTTGCTAGCTACTGTACAGATAGATTGCCAGATTTAGTGAAATTGTAAAATATCAACCTTTAATTTGAACCAACTTATCAAATAGCATAATTATTGATTTGTTGGAACCGTACGTACAATTACAGTCCAGACGTAGACGTACAATTCTGATTTTGTGTGTGAGGAAAAGTTAATATACATTCTGAATTCCTATTAGTTGCATTGCCCTACGCTGTAACTTGTTGGCCAATAAGATAAGCTTTTAGTTCGGTTCCTGGAGCTGCTACAGAAGAGCACATAGTTTGTAAATTTACAATAAATGGATATAGAACTTCATTTTTTATTCGGTATGTATTTTCAGTTTTTTAATTGACTGTGTTAAGACCAACAGGAATTGTGTTTTTGGAATCATATTTATATTTAATAATGAAATGACAATTTCAAGGCACTTTCTGCATAATATGTTGAGACATTACATCCAATTTTATATTACAGTTTAAATCATAAACACAACTCAGACACACATCTCAGGGCACTTATTGTGTGCTTAGTATAAAATTTTTAATCGTTTAATTTAAGCATCATTTTGCATGGTGTATACCTGTCAGTGCATACTTTATTTTTAGATTCTCCTTGATTCAACTTGAACTTGATTCTGCTTGTTATTACTCAGATTTCAAATAAGATGATGGACTGGAAGTGCAGGGTATGCAGGAGGCTCAATGCAGGAATCAGGTAGCTACTACTGCCAATCTATCAGATGTGTCAAATGGCCACGTGATTTTCCAATTCCACAGTTTCATTGCCATGTCGAGTTGAGGCTCAGACAGGGAAATGCTGACTTTGGTCAACTTCAGAAGCTTGGTCAATGTAGCTATCTATGATTTCAAGGCATACTCAGATGATGGAAATTGGAAAGGTAGCAGAAGCCCTTGTTAAAAAACATCCCTGTTTAAAATATCCAGGGTCTGGTTGGAATTGCATTAAGTTTAAGATGGGCAATATGCGAAACAAAATAAGAGAAATTGGACGACTGAAATTAGCTGTAAATGCTGGAAAAGAATCCAAGGTCATCCCGAGAAAGAACCGGTCACATTCCATCTTTCCTGAAGAGGAGGATGAAGTATTGCTTGAAACAATATGACAAGAAATTGCCCTAGTAGTAGAGAAATAAAAACAGTAGACTCATCCACAAGGAAATGGAGAAAACATTTGCTCCAAGATGCAAGTCATTGTAAACCCCAGAACATCAGTGAAAGAGTTTCTGCATCTCTGGTCTGCACTGCATTTAAACATCTGAGGTAATAAATAAATAAATAAATAATCATCATTTATACTGTATCTCTTGCTTAATATTTCATGTGATGTGGGTTTGTAATACAAAATTTTTACCCCTTTTGTCTTATTAAGCTGTTTGCAGAGTTCCAACGTGTTACAAATGAGACCTTGCTCCACAAATTCTACGCACATCTGGACCTCCACCTTCCTCATTTGATGACAATTTTTTTGGCCAAAAGCATCCAAGACTGCAAGACAGCAAGACAGCAGATGCCCTGACTAATCTTTTAAAATTGCATGACGGACAGATATGTAGTGTGTCATTAGGTCCACATATGCATTCGATTTTTTTTTTTTTTTTTTTTTTGTGATTTTTCTCAATTTTTTATGTTCATAGGAACAGCATGATTTGAACACACAGCATACTATTATTCTCAGGACTCTTCCTTTCTTGCTGCATGGCAAATACTTGGGGTTCTTCAAGACCTCCCTGTTTAGTCTTTTGAATTTAGAACTTCATTTGAATTTATGCAAAATATTTGGCTTGGCATGGAGGATGGGAAACTGTCTCATATCCTGCATACCTTAAAGAATGAGTTGACTCTCTCTAACGTGCAATAATGTGTTTCTGAGACACTGTAATTCTCTCCAAAAATCTTTTTGTTTTGCTGTAAACAATGTTGGCTTTTAGGCATTTCTTTTCATTCCACAATGCATTCTTTATTGTAGATCTTTCAACTTTGCACTCTTTAAAAAGGTTACTCCACTGATGTTACTTTGATTTGTTACTTATATCAATAAGAACTCAGTAGAAACATGTTATTCTTTTAACAAACCTGTAATAGAATATTAAACCTAAAATCACATTTTAGAAATTGTCATTTGATGTCACTTGGCTTCTGAGCATTCCTTGTTCATTCCAGAATATAGTAAAATACTGGTAAACAGTTTCCTGTTCCCTTGAGCCCTTTAAAAGGGTTACTCTACTAATGTAGGGTGCTAAACAGACTTTATCCTTTGACTAAAGGATGCATCACATTTGTAATTTTAAATGATAATGTTTAGTCAATTGTCTCATATTGGTTTTAATATATGACGTTGAGCAATCCTTGTTCAAAAAGAAAAAGCCAAAATTGTATCACGTGTTACGTTTGTTTGAAATTGCTGATACGTTTTGATACAGAATGTATAAGTTCAGCTTTAACTTGATATAGTAAATAGCTGATAATTGATAATATAATAACTGAAAATGGTTTTGCAAGAACTTCAAAATATGTGTTAGCTTACTTAATTGCTCCTAACTTGAAGTACTAACATACATGAGTACAACAAACTCAAAACGTAACAGTTCATAAGTCAAAAAATTGAGTTCTCTCAGCTTATTCAGGTTTACAGTGTAGAGAACCAAATGGGGCTCTACACAGCTGTGTCTACTGCTAGGACCGGTGGTGCTGGCTGCAATGCTAATGTTTAGACCTGTATGAGGATGATGTGAGATAAATCTGGTAAAGTTACTTGGGTGGCACTTTGTTGCATAGCCTTAGGTCATAGTCCTGAAGTTACCTACTAAATGTTAAGCCTGCTGAGTCATTCCTCATTAGGGGCAAACCATTTATACTATTCAAAATTCTTTTCATAACTTCTGATAACACTGGAGATAACATGCCAAATTCTATGATGACTGATAAAAATGAACAGAAAAGGACTAGAGAAAAACATGTTTTAACAAAATCCAGGAGAGTAGAAACTGATTTCTTAGGGTGCATTCAAGGGTTCTTGGGGTTCAAAATGTATGATCATACGCAGGCCCGATTTTGACCCGATTGTGCTGCAGCATTGGGAGCACTTGATCAGTGTTTGGTGAGTATGTTCCATAGACCCTCCACAATAAGTGTGCTAAAGTTCACAACATTTGATCAGATGGTTCTATGGGCTGCTATAGACACCGTAGCAAGAAGAAAAAGAAGAAAAGGAGCTTGAATAACAATAACATGCACCTTCAGTGTTTAACCCCCTAATAGGTTTATTCAACTGGTAAGTTTCTTGCCAGTTTGCATCCTCTGTCTGAGTAGAATTTATTAGTGAGTAAGCAAGCTTAACATGCTTCAAAACAACTCTGTCTTTCCCAAATCAAGCAACTGTTTCTTCTTTCAATAATGTTGGAAAAACATGCAATAAACATTGAAATTAATATTTAAAATAAAATAAAATGATTATATTTTGAAGAGACATAATGCACCATGATAGGAAACACAATCCACATGAGCTATAACTTTAAGCTCAGCAGCAACACTATAAATAAAGGAATTTATAATGTTTGTATATAAATACGTTAGAAATGTGTTTTTTATTGTGGAGTTCAGTAAGGCAGAATTTAGGGTCAGGCTACCTGAGAAAACCACTGAGGAAATCACTAGTGCATCTCAGATTCATATAATTTCAATGAACCTATGACTAAGTTTGAATAAAATTTGTATTTATATGAGACGATATGAGGAAGAACCCTTGAGAGGAACCAGAATCAAAAGAGAACCTCCTTATCTGGTTGATTATAGATTTAACACTAATTCCTCTTTGCAGAAGCCGTCAAATGTTTGCCGATGGAGACCCAAGAGCAAAACGCCACAAAAGCTGGTGCCATGGTCTTCATATGGTTCTATCCACTGCAGTCACACATATTTTCAGTAGTCCAGGTGGAGAAATCCCTAGTAGCAGTGAGCAAGCCATGTCTGAATATTCTGGACTAGTTTCAAGTCTTTCTATGAGGTTTGAGGTGTTATTAAAACCTGCACAGACCTTTAAACTGACCCTGATCTGGCAAGCTTTCTTAGTAAAATGGTTGTAAGGTATTTGTGCTTGTTTCTAGCATGTGTGCCTATATGTGTATGTCTAGAGGTACAACTTATGTATCAGCAGCTTACTGCTTATGAGGCACAACAAGCTCAAATGCACAGCTAACATGTCACATGGTCCCACTCTGAGAGGGATATGTGACCTGGCCAATCACACCAGCAGTGTTCAACTCCGTTACTCAACTAAATAATCAGCTTTAAAGCTTTGTGCATTATACTGTTGTATACATTTTATACCACTATGCCTTTCTTCCCCTGCACTTATCTCTACAGTTAGCCTTCCACAATAGGAGGGGGAGATTAATTCCCTTTTTTCTTGCCATGTGCAGATTATCTTATCTAGAATTCTCTCATCCCTCAAATAACTACTAAAGAACTACAATAATAACCCAAGTCCGTCTTCTGCTTTCTTCCTTTTCCTCCTCCTCTTCTCGTGCTCACTCGTGGGTCTTTTGCTCTCGCTCTCTCTCACACACACACAGCACATACACTTACCTGGAAAATGGCTCTCGGCATCCATAGCTGTTCAGTGTCTCTTTATCTCTCAGTGTACTTCCTTCACAACTCGCTCTACCCTGCTGTCTCTCTGACCTTGCAGGTCTTCTGTACATGCTGTCCCTCCCTCCTTCCCTCTCTCCCTCCCTCCCTCTCTCTACTCCTCTTTTCCCCATCTCCCACTCTAAACAGAGGTTATAAACAGAGATCTTAAGCACACACAGACAAGCCGGAAAATATTAGTAACACTAATGTTATTATAAATTCCATTACAGTCTCTAGTGTAGTTCTCTTATCTCACAGCTAATAGTAATAATAACCCCAAATCTTTGTGTGTGTGTGTGTGTGAGTGTGAGTGAGAGAGAGAGAGAGAGAGAGAGAGACAGAGCTAGTTGCATATACTCTTTCTTTAACCAGGTTACCTACTTCCAGATGATGAGGTTTCTCCCTTTAGTCTCCTCTCCAGGATGTGAAATGCTGCTCAATTTGTTTAAAGTCTGCTTATTGACTTGGTCAGAAACCTTCCACTTTTCTCCCTGATGAAATGCTTTGTTGTGCTGGCTGTGTTTTGGGTCCATGTCGTGACCTGATGAAACCCCTCCCAATAAGAGTTGATGAAGTTCACTATAAACTGGCAGACACGCGCTTGTGTGGACTTCAGAATTCATTCACCAATAAACATTAGTGATCCTGTAAGAAAAGAGGCCTGCAAGCTTGAGCCATGACTCTACCTAAGTGTAGAGCGATGAGCTTGTACATTGTGCATCATAAGTAGATCCTTTCCTTCTCCACACGCTGGCCTTTTATCACTTTGCTAGAGGTTCGTCTCGGTCTCTGAACCTTTCTGTGACTCTGGTCTTCTGATTCTTACTGCTGAGGAGTGGTTTGCATCTTGCATCTGCTCTCAACCTCTTCTTCAAACAGTGGATTGTGACACCTTCACCACACCTGGAAGGTGGTTGTTGGTAATCTCACTGACTGTTATTTTAGCATTTTTCTTCACAACTCTCAATGTTTCTGTCAACAACTGCTGTTGTTTTCCTTGGCTGTCCTGTGTGGCATCTGGATATTAGCACACCAGCTGTTTCTTCTGTTTCCAGTACTTTACAAGTTGTTGTATTGGCTCTGCCCAATGCTTATGCAGTGACTGACTGATTTTCTATTTTCTCAGCTTCTAAATGCCTTAATTTTCTCCCAGATACAGCTCTCTGGGCTTTATGTTGTTTTATCATTGTTAACAACAAATGTAGTGTTCATATGTGAAACCCAGAGGTCAGTCCAACAGTAGATATTTAGAGCCATTAATTGTTTACACAATCAATCTAACATGACGCACATGGGCTACAGAAAACACTGTCAGATATAAGTTTAAATAGTCTTAATCACTTGAAAAATAGGTGGGTTTACATAGGATGTAAAGAGCAGGAACTGCTGTACTTCTGCTTTGTCGACTCATATTCGTCACGAAAGAAAAAACAAAAAAAAAACAAAGGAATTAGTGTTGCCTTTCCAATACTTTTGGAGAAGACTATGTGAATAAGCAAACTAAACTCACACTCTTTACAAACCTAGCTTTTACTATAATAGCACAGTTTCTAATGTTTTTCTCTACATTTTTTTTCAAACATCACGGTATGAACAGACACTTTCTGTCCTGTCCTGGAGTGATAATTCTATTATCAGCCTGTTAGTTACAAATAAAAAAAGAGTGTTTAAACATTTATCTGAAAAAAAATAAAGAATGCACAAATATGTATAAATCTAAACAATTATTGTCCAGGAGAGAACAAGTGTGAATGGGAATCGGACTGAGGCCACAAGTGAGCGAAGTGCATTTAAAAGCAAGGGACACTTGAATACAAAGAGAACTTCAGCTCTGTGTACACTACAGTTCAAAAGTTTGGGATCAATTGGAAATCTCCCAGTTTTCTAGTTCTAGTGCACAAGTCACAGCATGATAAGATCTTACCATGAAGAGAAAGTTTTTTTCTTTGTCAAATTTGAGCCAGTAAAAAAACTCACAACTCCTGATGCTCCAGGTACTAAACTAACTTAAAGTACCCACTTTTATTGCTCCTTTAATCAGTTGTACTAGCACACTTACAAAATGGTTTTCTGATAAGTAATTAGCCTTATAAAATGGTTAACTTGGATTAGCAAACATAGTAGAAGATGAAACAGAGGACTGGTGGTTGTTGCTAATGGGCCTCTGTGTGACAATGTAGATCTTTCTGAAAAAACAATCTGATTAATTTAATGTTTCTGAAATGAATAAAAATGGGTTTTTCTTTGGAAAACAGGGAAATTTCCAACTGATCCCAAACATTTGAATGGTGATGTAGAGCTGAGTTTACTCACTTTGTTTGGTGTGTGTGCATCTCGCTGAGAGAAGACAAATATAAATGCAAGTGTTTCAACTGATAAAAATTGTCCTGCTTGTTGTAAACACACAAGGAATACATACAAAATCCCAGAAAAACTCTTCATTAACCACATTCTTTGGGCATATCCCAGGAACACTGAGCCAATTCACCTATCCCTGTTTTTGGGAGCTGCCTGGAAACTAAAGAAAAACCATAGAATATGGAGGAAATCCCAGAAAAATAGGAAACCGGTAAGTAAAACCTGACCTCAGGATCTAGCTCAGGACCCAGGAGTGATGAGAAGACAACACCACCATTACTACTTACCACAGTATGAGAATAAAGACTTAATTTCATAATACACAAGTCACCGATAAATAATAAAGAATAATAAATAAATAAATAAATAATACAGAATGCTCTTTTAATTCAGCTCATCCAGTGAAAACCTCACACTGTCTATACAAAGAGCTCTGGCCAAAAGACAGACTTGAAAAGCCACAAGATCTTCATTAGAATAAAGGATTTCTGTGGTTCAGTGGTACTAAATATGCACAATATCAACATATCAGTCCTGTAATAAAACTGAAAGAAGCCATTACCCAAGAAGAACCATCTGGAATTGGCGGAAAGCATGAGTCAACCAAGACGTGCGAAATGTTTTTTTGAGAACCTTTGAGGCCTTATGGCCTTTTGGCCACAACTCAAAGCAGCATGTGTGGCATAAACCCAACAAAACCTGCGCCGGAGAATGACATTGCTGTCATTCACTCAAATCACTGCTTCAGTCTGCCAGGAACCTGAAGCTAGAGGGCCTGGAGTTAACCTTCTAGCTGGGCAATGATCTCACATACAAAGTCAAAGCAACACTAAAGTTCCACAAAAAAAAAAACTAAACATACATTTACTGCTCTTGGCAGATGACCAAATGCAGAGCCATGGACATGTATCTCAGTTATACAACCGAGGGCTTTGCTTCGGGGCCCAGGAGTGACAGCTCACCACCTTTCAAACAGCAGTCCAATGGCTTAACCACTGAGATGCCACTTCCCCAAATACATATATATACACACATTTATTTTTTTTTTTATTTATTATTTTTTTTTTTTTAAATGAATACGTACACACTAATACGCATGCAAGAAACATTTAATAACCACACACTGACTAGCTCATCTCAGGAAGAACACCAGCACAAGCATATTGTGCAATCAGGAGGCAAATGTGTGTGATGTATTTATAAAAACAAAGCTTTCATGTTATTTTCTTTTGCCCACAATCCATCTTTAGAGTGAGTTTTCCATAACGCATATGAATGAGGTGATGCCAAAGGGGCAAATGAAGACCGGACACGAACACAAATCAGAGGGTAGATCAAACACACACTGAACAGACCCTGGAGATCAAACTCCCTTGCTCAGACCCCCACACACACACAAAGTTCCAAAAGCAAGAAGGCTCAAAACCCGCTTTCTAACCAGAGATATTACCATGTCAAAGTGCTCTCGGTGTGTAAATAGATAGAGAGAGATAGAGACAGAGAGAGAGAGAGAGAGAGAGAGAGAGAGAGCACTGTGCACAATACGAGTAACACAGCAATGATGTGTAGGTTCCCTCTTGTGTCTGTTAGGTACTTTCTTCCCTCCATCTTGTTCACATCCTCACCTCATGTTAGAATCAAGCAGATTACTACACAGTGGATAGAAGAGATTCAAATACTCACTAATTAACAAGGTGACTGTTTTCATTAATAGCAGTAATATCAGAAGAACACAATGAAATAACTGTTGAAATGAGGCCCTTTTTCACATTCACTTCCAAACTGCCGGTAAATTACCGTCATCATAAGAAATGATTTTATCATGTATTACCCGACAAAACAAAAGTTATACCATGCTGTCTTCCCTTTATTCTTCCTACGATAAAAACAGTAACACAGATTGTTCTTCTTTTCCTTTTCTGTAAATTAGACTTTGGTCCACTGCTCACTAGTGTTCATGGTAATATGTAGGCCATTCCTCATGCCTGCAAATACACCAAACCCAGGCATTACACGCTTCTCAGGACAGAGTGAGTTTGAACTGGAATTGAAATCTTCTAAGCTAAAGCATCAAATCTGTAAGGTGAGGATAAGTATATGACAGCTTATTCATATATCCACATAATTACACTATAAAAACATACATTACACCATAAAAACAATTAGCAGAAACAGACGGGATAAATAACTAGATGGTTTGATCATTGATATGGTGAGTTTTTCTCTTTAGAGATATAAGGAAGATTTCTGCCATGAGGACTTTAAACTTCCAAATTTCTCAGGTAACATGGCATGATGTGATTTTGTTGTCTGTTTAACTTCAAGTGAAAGCAAACAGCAAAAAAATGAAAGGCCTTGCAAATGTTCCATAACATTAACTGTAGAGAAATGTTTTCAAAACATGACATGTTGATCTTTAATAAAGTAAAATCTATATTACTGGGTAAAACACAGCAGTACAAGAGGAATAAAAACCCTCTACTTCAAATACGGCTGCACCACATCACCCCATTGCACCCCAAATTAGGGCCTTTTTACACCTGGTCACTTCATGTGTTTTCACTGATCCGATAGCTATCTGATTTGTTAAAACTGTTCCATTGACATTAGGCCACATAAATGCGTCTTGGCGAATCGGATATCAATCCGATCTTTCTATTCCCGCCCAAAATGCAAATATATTTTACCTCATTTCCGAGGTAATTAAAATGGAACGCGCTTTGGTGTATGCGGTTGCTACAAAAAACAGCATTTACTGTTTGCTGCATTTTCGCCGGCAGCAGAAGTGCATTTTAAGGCCCAACAAGACACCTGGGTGAAAGATCGGAGCCTGCACTGGTGGGAAAACATTTATTTCTGGCACGATGCACGACTCGTGAGTCACCTGCGAGTGACGTACTTGAACAACCATTCTTGAATGTGGCTTGAAAAACCACATTCATTTACACCTGTCCAGTTTCATCTGAAATGTGTCCCAGACCACCTCCTGAAGTGGTTTGAACGATCGGATTTATATCCGTCTCGAAAACGTTTCGGAGAGCATTTAGACCTGGTCTTTTTACGATCGGAAAGCTATCCGATCACAGAAAATGCATGAAGTGACCAGGTGTAAAAACCCCCTTATATGGCGACATCAAGAAATTCCAGGTCCAATCTGAGTTAAAAGGTCAGTTGCTACTAAAATATCCACTGGATGACCAACAAGCTTTGATTTGTGCCAGTAAAAAAACTACTGGATGACTGACAGAAATAAAAAATGTTTGACTTACATGTATTTGTTGTGCAGAGCTTCAACCTCCCAAGTCCTAACTGCAAGCTACAAAAACATGATTCTGTTGCTGCAACAAAGCAGCAGATGCTGTTAAGCACCAGCGGTGCTAATGTGTGAAATCAAAAGCTCTGACCTTGACATGTCACATGTTGAAGTGCTACGCTAGCACACTGTAGACCTGCTTTTCACAATCACTGCAGCTCATTCAGTTGACAATTTTGTCTAGTAGCAGAATATATAAACAGAGCCATTCAGTAATGGAGTTGTTACTGAGGATGGCACTCAGCATCAGGAAAAATGATGGAAAAGTACTACAGAAAGCATGCTCTTAGTAACTGAGCCACCGCTCTGCAAGCTTCTGTTGCAAAGGACCACAGGGTTAAATGCACCATGCTTTAATATACATTCATGTGCAAGACCTGGGCTGGGTCAGTCGACATCACACGTTGAAATACGAAAGATCACAAAACCTGATCCAAATCCCATCCCGGATCAGTATTAAACTGATGCATCCAAATTGTCAGAATTTAAAACCACTGCATATTGAGCCCCGGTGAGGTAGAACACAAAGATAAATAAGGGAATCTTTCAAACGATAGTTTTGATCAGAAACTAGAATTGAAAATACTGTGTGTGGTTCAATTCTACAAATACTTTATTTCTCACGGACATTATACTCAAGGGCCCAAATTTGCATTCCTCTTACAAGTGATAAAGATTCAAATTAAAGCTTCATAACAACACCATGTTTACTGTGCTAGGTGTTACAGGTGTTCACTGGTTATCTTTACATCATTGCAGTGTAGGAATAATTGTGGAGTATCTAAATTTCACGCCCGCTTTTCAGCATTGCAGCTGTCTGTGCTGAGAGGAATAACAATGATGCTGACTTTTCATGGTTTTCACAGCGCCTACTGAATCTATACCTACATTTTTACAATTTGTCATTTTATTTTTTATGTTGGTAAATTGTAAAATAGAGAGTTTTTTCTTCCACTCTAAAATTATGGGGAATGCAATCCTTCACCCTCATATCTTATTACAAACCTTATTTAGTTTCACATTACTTAACCTATTATCAGGATCAATAAATATTGGGTGAACACTGTTACTCCACTGTTTTGATTCACAATTCTTTTAACAAAAAATGACAGACAATTCAAGAATTTACAAGTGGGTGAGTATATGAACACTATGGCTAAAAGCATGTGGACACCTCAGCAACACACCCATATGTCCTTTTTAAATCAGGATTTAGTCTTCGCTATACAGCTATAAAAATAAATCTCCACTCCACTCACTCACAGGGATCTGTGAAGGCCAATCGAGTTCTTCCACTCGAACTGGCTTTGTGCACATGGAACACGGTCATGCTGTGACATGTTTGTGCCTCTTAGTTTCAATGAAAGTAAACCTTAATTCTATGTCATACAGAGACAATCTAGACAACTGTGTGGTAACAATTACCCCCAAAAAAACATATGGGTGTAAAGTGTGCACACCTTTTCTCATATAACTTGTGTGAGCTCAATTAACTAGTTACCTAATATCAGTGTGTTATATAGGACCACAAAGACCCACGTTTCTACAAAAAGAAAAAGCAGCTATGTAAAAAAGAGTGAGGATGACCAAGAACAAGTTACTGTGAAAGTGAAAAGTGAAAGTGACGTGACATACGGCTAAGTATGGTGACCCATACTCAGAATTCGTTCTCTGCGTTTAACCCATCCAAAGTGCACACACACACCATGAACACACACCCGGAGCAGTGGGAAGCCATTTATGCTGCGGCGCCCAGGGAGCAGTTGCCTTGCTCAAGGGCACCTCAGTCGTGGCCGGCCCGAGACTCGAACCCACAACCTTAGGGTTAGGAGTCAGACTCTCTAACCATTAGGCCATGACTTCCCCCCAGTGTATGTGTGTGCTTCTTTTAATAGAATGTGTACATTTTTGAATGTTATCTTATTTATAATTGTTATTATTGCAATTTTCACCTCCACCCTTTGTGTTATCAAAAACGTCCTGGTTGCATCGAAAACCTTACAAAGTGAATATAGATGTTCTGGATCTTTCTGAAAACTTGTGGATCTACCAATGACTTGTATTTCTGGAGAACACTTTACACATATTGGTCACACTTCCTTAGGGTGTGTGTATGTGTGTGTGTGTATATGTGTGTATATATGTGTGTGTGTGTGTACAGGTATGTGTGTATGTATGTATGTATGTATGTGTGCCTGTGTATGTGTGTATATGTGTACTGTATGTGTATATGTGTGTGTTTCAAACCACAAGGCGGCTGCTGTTATTATAACATATCAGAGACTATAAAAGTAAAACTAGTTACCTGTCACTAACAGTTGTTCAGATCAGTGTGTGATCGTGCTTTGTTCCTGACTGACTGTAATAAATAAGTAAATAACTAAAATAAATCGCACACTGCTTACCTGCAGGCATTCTGGTGCTAAAACAGCGCGGATCTTCTGAGTCGCTGCGATTCGTTTCTCCACGTCTTTATCGCCTGGGACACTACAAAGGACAACGTTTAATAATGAACAGAGAACAATAATCCATACTGATTACACACACACACACACACACACACACACACACACACACACACACACACACACACACACACACACACACACACACACACACACACACACACACTGCGACAGATCATAGACGTGTCATCATCCGTATCACCTGCATTCTGACACTCCGCTGCTAGCTAACTAGCTTAGCATAACAATAACAGCACAGTAGGGTTTGTGATACATGCTTTAAACATAACTGTGTATCGCTGCAGAGTTTCATAGACAGACCACACACATAACAAAGATACGGTACAGCCTGAGAAGTTGAGAATAAATAAATACCTGTGGACGAGCGCAGAGCCCCTTGAGATTAGCGCTTCCTGTTTTACACTGGCGTGACGTCACTGAACAACGCGGATGTGGGTGTGGCTCTGTGAGTAAAACAGAAGTTTTTCCCCCAAACTGTTGTTTACTACACGTGTGCGGTTCATATGAAATAGAGTAAGGGAACAGGAAATCGCGACTAGCTATGATTATAGTATTAAACATTGACGATATGGCGCCTCTTAAAAGGCCCAATTCTGGACTTAATATCCTTCAGTGACGTCTCGTTTTAATTCACCAGGTTTCTTGTTTAAAAAGTACACAACAACATGGTCTTTGTACTGTAAGTTGTGAACACAGTACACAACACTAGTCCATTAAACACCAATCCATTCACATGCTTTTGAGTGAGAAGGAAATCCACTCACTCACTCATTTTCTACCGCTTATCCGAACTACCTCGGGTCACGGGGAGCCTGTGCCTATCTCAGGCGTCATCGGGCATCAAGGCAGGATACACCCTGGACGGAGTGCCAACCCATTGCAGGGCACACACACACACACACACTCATTCACTCACGCAATCACACACTACGGACAATTTTCCAGAGATGCCAATCAACCTACCATGCATGTCTTTGGACCGGGGGAGGAAACCGGAGTACTCGGAGGAAACCCTGAGGCACGGGGAGAACATGCAAACTCCACACACACAAGGCGGAGGCGGGAATCGAACCCCCAACCCTGGAGGTGTGAGGCGAATGTGCTAACCACTAAGCCACCGTGCCCCCAAGGAAATCCATATATATACAAATATATTTACAGAACATGCAAACCTCCACACTGGCATAAACCTGTACTCAGAATCAAACCAAAGACCCTGGCGTGATGAGGCAGCATCCTTTCCCCCTGTGCTTGCCCAGCTGTTGCTAGGAAGGATTTGTCCAGGCTGCTCTTCAGCATCCATCAGTGGCCTGCCGCATGAACAGGTAGTGAACAAGTCCCAGTAGAGAAGACTTGATAACACTGACAGGGTATATAAGGTTTTGGTAGAGGACACTGACAAGGCATAACAAAAAAAATAGGTTACAGTCAGTAATTGTATACTAAGGTGTTGTATGCTACAGGTATATAAACAAGACAGAAGTCCTTCAGCTGTGCAAAGTCTTGAATTGGTGGTTTAACCAGCTGACCTGTTTTTTAGAATAAAACAAATCAATGTAGTATATATTTCTCTTTGAGTTGTAATGTTTATTTTAACAATAGAAAATTAGCATCATACACAAAAGTATATGAATTCAATCAGGAAGACAATTCAATCAGAAGTAGTCTAAAGATAATACCAATGTATGGATTAGGTAAGTAAATAAGTAGATTTTAAACAAGATGGGAAACATGAGATTTGTCTAAAATGCTGTTCATAGTTTAAAGCATATAAAACATAATCGTCACAAACAAAAAACCTCAGGAAATTCAAAAAAACACTAATAATTAAATAGATTATCAATAAAATCTAATAAATAATCAAAGCCCCAAACATGCAAATTAAAATAGTAATTTATAATAATAATAATAATAATAATAATAGTAATTTATGTACTGAAATCCATATCATGCTGCATCATGCTTTAAGTATCAGATTACATTTCCCAGTAATTTAACTCTCGATCACATCACATTAAATTGAATTGAAATCTATATGTAAATGTTACTATATTTAATAATATAATTCGGTTATGATACATATATACAATATAACATTATTAAGCAAATCTTTGACGATAACTCCCAGTATCAATGAAATAGTCTTGCTCCAAGCTCTAATGTCTGATCATTGCAAAACTAAAATGTAAAATGTTATTAGTGTATCTTTATATTTGTAAGGCAGAGCCAATTAAAATTATACTCTTATTATTTATTTTCATCCATTGAAATTTTTAATTATTATTTTATTAATAATAAAATAATTAATAAATTTTTATTTTAATTTTAAAATATTTGTTCGTTTGTTCGGGGGGCACGGTGACTTAGTGGTTAGCACGTTCGCCTCACACCTCCAGGGTCGGGGTTCGATTCCCGCCTCCACCTTGTGTGTGTGGAGTTTGCATGTTCTCCCCGTGACTTGGGGGTTTCCTCCGGGTACTCCGGTTTCCTCCCCCGGTCCAAAGACATGCATGGTAGGTTGATTGGCATCTCTGGAAAAATTGTCCCTAGTGTGTGATTGCGTGAGTGAATGAGTGTGTGTGTGTGCCCTGCGATGGGTTGGCACTCCGTCCAGGGTGTATCCTGCCTTGATGCCCGATGACGCCTGAGATAGGCACAGGCTCCCCGTGACCCGAGGTAGTTCGGATAAGCGGTAGAAGATGAATGAATGAATGAATGAATGTTCGTTTGTTCATCCATCCATTCAGTCACAGCCCCATCACACTGGGCGCAAGACAAGAGACAGGGCACAGTTCACCCTGGATTAACTTTCTTACCTTCACCATCATTAATCGACTTATTAATAATAATCATAAATAATTTAGTTTAGATATTTAAGATTCTTAATAAAATAAGTTTCCTGCAGAACGTCTGGAGATTTATGGTGGGATAGAAGGAGGTGCAGTGTTAAGCTTTGGCTATTGAAGCTCAGTAGAATTATACTGTATGTGATCAAGTGAGCTTGTTTAACAGCTTGCAGTTCAAGCAGAAGTATAAGCTTTTACCCCCCGCTAGAAAAAATATGCACTCTGACCTGACACAATGAGCACTAAACTGTCCGACTAAACTGTAATCCTATTCCCTTAAATAATCTTTTACAAAGCTGCATGAATTATGTCTCACTTTCTGAATAATCCACTGTGGACATTTGAGGCATCTGATTTAGCTAATGCTCTCTCTCTCTCTCTCTCTCTCTCTCTCTCTCTCTCTCTCTCTCTCTCTCTGTGTGTGTGTGTGTCTGAGAGAGAGGGAGAGAAGGAATAATGAGTGTGAATAATGTGAATAATAATCATATCTTTGTATCAAATGTGAGAAATCTAAATTGACCCATTTACACATGTGTTGGTAATTTCAAGTCATTCTAAATTTGTTTAATAAACATTTTGATCTAAACAAAATACTCTATTTTTTTTTTGGTTTGTTTACAGTTCATGAAATTTGTCATTGCACCGCAGCCACAACTTCATGTTTAATGTGCTCACTGTGATTTACCATTGTGGAGAGTTCACTGTAGACTAGCAAAGTAGACCGAATATATATTTATCAGCTGTAACATTAAAACAACTTAAAGGTGAAGTGAATAACATGGATATTTTGTTACAATGGGACCTGTCAAGTGGTGGATATATTGGACAGTGAGTGAACAATCAGTTCTCTAAGTTGATGTGTTGGAAGCAGAGAAAATGTATAAACTGAAGGATCTGAGTGACAAGGGCCAGAGGGCCATACTCATTTCCACATGAGAGCGATTTTAGCAAAAATTGCAGTTAAAGAAATATTCAAAAAGTTCTATTATAGAAATATGTCACTGCATTGCTGCTTGCTGTGTGTGGGCAAAGTATAGCTGCAAAGCCTGAGTGCTCATATTGATTCCTGTAGACTGGCAGGAGTACCACAATGGGCATGTGAAGATCAGATCTGGACCATGGAGAAGTGGAAGGAAGTGTGCTGGTCTAATGAATCACATTGTCTTTTCTGTCATGCGGACACCGTGTGTTGCTTAACTTGGGAAGAGGTGGCACCTGGATACACTATGAAGAGAAGGTAAGCCAGTGTGATGCTCTGGGTAATGTTATCCTGGGAAATCTTGGGTCCTGGCATTCATGTGAATGGTACATTGCAAAGAACCACTTACCTACACATTGTTCATGGAAACAGTATTCCCTAGAGCTAGTGGCCTCTTACAGCAGGATAATATGCCATGCCACGCTACAAAAATTGCTCAGGAATGATTTGAGAAAAATGACATTTAAACGCATTATAGGATTGAGCTTATTTTGGATGTAGTGGATAAGCAAGAATGGTCCATGGAGACCCCACCTAATTCCAAATTGAACAAATTATCTTACAAATGATTTAAAATGGGTGTACTGTATGTTCTTTTTATTCTGCAACAACCCCCCATTCGAAACCACAAGATAACAGCCCATAATGTGAAGCACCTCTATTTGCCAAATAACTTCAAATTCGAATTTATTTTATAGCACTTTTAACAATGGACACTGTCTCAAAGCAGCTTTACAGAACATAACGCAAAAAATGTAATATTATTCAAAGATTAATATAATAGAAATATTCTAAATTAATATTAGACATATTTAAATGTGTTTGTATTTATCCTCAATGAGTAAGCCTGAGGTGACTTTAATACCCCTTGCTAATTTTATTCTTGACTGTTCTTTGCCTGCCTGTTATTTATTTGTTTGTTTGTTTGTTTGTTTGTTTGTTTGTTTGTTTGTTTGTTTGTTTGTTTGTTTGGGGGGGTGTACTTTTAATATTTATTTTTCTTTTTTTGTTATATTTTAAGTGTTTGACGTTTAATGGTGTGGACCATGCCTGAATTAAGATACAATTAAGAGCCAAGGTTGTATAATTTAATCAATATTTATTTTATTCACCAAAAATATTTTGAACCCAAGGTCCTCAGAGTGGGGAAGAGTGCTTGCTTAATAATCACATGAGCAGCATGGAAGAGAAAAATGTAACAGAGAAATAGACAGAAAACATATAAACTATAAACTAATAACATAATGAGGTTTCTGAGTGACTTTCAAACCTTTAACCTTAAGTTAGAAACTGGTGAGAAATCGGACTGATTAACTTCATCAACTGCATCATGAAACAAATCAACATTCATTCATTCATTTTCTACCGCTTTCTACCACGGGGAGCCTGTGGCTCAGGCGTCATCGGGCATCAAGGCAGGATAAACCCTGGACGGAGTGCCAACCCATCGCAGGGCACACACACTCTCATTCACTCACGCAATCACACACTACGGACAATTTTCCAGAGATGCCAATCAACCAACCATGCATGTCTTTGGACCGGGGGAGGAAACGGGGTAGAACATGCAAACTCCACACACACAAGGTGGAGGCGGGAATCGAACCCCCAACCCTGGAGGTGTGAAGCAAACGTGCTAACCACTAAGCCACCGTGCCCCCACAAATCAACATATGAAGAATATATATATTCTCTTTGGAAGCATATACTGTATGTTTCCAAAGAGGATTAGTGAGTTCACTGCTCAGATTGAGTAATGATTTGTGTTTGGTGTTTGAGCCGTTTTTTTAATCAAAAGGCGATGTATTTTCGACCCTGTACCCTTGTGCTAGAATAAGGATTTATTTAAGCAATGTTGAATAGAGCTAAGTAATTTTGAGCTTGTGACAATTCATTGTGAGAAAATTAAGTTTACTGTCTTGTTATGTGCACGCCAGGTTATTTGTTATTGAAGTTTTCAGTCTGGATGTCAGTCTTTTGATGGGAGACCACTGAGTCATGGAATGAGAGGGACAGATGGCGAGCCACCCACGGAATGGAAGATGAACTTGAACTCCATATTGGATAAACTTCAGAATTTTACAGACAGAGCATTTAAAGAACTGTATTTATTGATCTTTACTTTTCTTCTGGTGATTTATGATTTACCAAAACAGATACTTATTTTAAGTAATGGGGCAAATCTATTCTCTGTTTCTTGTTAAAGCTGGTGTTTTGAAAGCTTCTGTTCTAAACAGGGATCTTCAAATCTATCCCGAGCCTACTGAGATCCCTCTCATTTAACTTTGACTGTTTTCATATTTTCTTCAAGCTTCCAGCTAAGTTTCAGATCAATTTTGTCCCTTCACACTGTGTGTGTGTGTGTGTGTGGGAACACAGGGAGGGGTCCATGTGTAGCCGACACATTAGGTGTGCTGTTTGATTGCTGTCTTGGGGTGTTTGACATTTTTAACAGCCTGGTGGTATTTGAGTCACCGCTCAACTTACAGTGTCGAGACGGAATCAATGTATAGACATACAGCAACACAAATAATCAGTCACACATCCAGCTTTGCTTTGTGTTATCGGGAAAACTAGCAGTCAGCATCAAGTCTGGCCCCCTGTGACTCACTTTAACAAGACCAGCAACTGTCTGGCCAGGAGCAGATATGTCAAAGGAATCATAATATTATAAGTCTCTTGTGTTAAGGTAATGTTAAGGGAATTATAGAAACCCTGAAAAGATTCCAGCAACAATCATACAAACAGCGGGAATGTAACTGTTGACTCTAGTTTGAGAGAGATACACTTTTCTCATGAACTAAAAATAGATTAAACAATACACTTTATTACAAAGGTCTGTTTGTGTATTTATGTCCACTGGTAAATGTCTATATTATTTGAGATGGCAAATATTTCTCAGGCTTTGTTGAATATGATGAAATGATGTAAAAAAGACTGAACTCATAGGTGCCATCATCATATGTGAAGAAGGCCGACTTCATCCCAAAACATGTGATCTGAAGGGACTGGGATGTAGAGAGAAGTGTGGGGTACAAAGGACTTTCATTTCTCAATTTCCTTTAACCAGACCAAGTTTGAGGCACAGCAGGGGCATAATAGAAGGATTAAATCATGCTCTGTGAAAACGTTTTATGATTATTTTGGCCAAGAATGCCTGTTGGTAGAAGAACCTCTCAGCATGACGTGTGATAAATCATCCTCTCAGATGCTGCAGTGGTGTGATTCTGTCCTCCAAAGCGGTTATGTTTGTCTGCTGCTGCTCT
The DNA here is from genome assembly GCF_030014155.1 of Tachysurus vachellii. Taxonomy (NCBI): domain Eukaryota; kingdom Metazoa; phylum Chordata; class Actinopteri; order Siluriformes; family Bagridae; genus Tachysurus; species Tachysurus vachellii. Next base: position 11,631,999 of record NC_083460.1, read on the forward strand.
CCAGTGCTTGTGGGTTTTTTTTTATTTCTGACTAAAGTATCAAATTCTAGATGAACAAAGAAAATTGGACTCAAAACTGTGATAATTCTCTGGAATAATTTAACTTACCAGTTCATTTACCTGTAGTACTTCAGCACCAGTCTAACACAAGGCCCTTGTTGTCCCAGCAATGCTGGTGTTTTTTGCAGTTGTGATTTTAAGTGTTTTTTGGTTAATATGGTGTTATTTGGCTGTGTAGCCTATAAACGTAGCAGTCAGGATCAATCAGCCTGCAATTTTGTAATTACAGAAATGAATGAAACTCTGATATTCAAAGGAGCTTGCAATTTTTTTTAAAATTGCAGCAGATTTTCAGAAGACTTTGCGTTCAACAGATCCATTATTCTGTCAATATCTCCCAGTCTGTTATCAGCCCAACACATAAACATGGAAATGCACTTTTACAATAAAATAAAATAAAAAATAACTTTAAAAAACTTTTAAAATTAAAGATTAAAGGCCTTGCACAGGGGCCCAGGAATGGCAGCTTGATGTTCCTGGGATTCAAACTCATGACCTGCCAATCAGTAATCTAACACTTTAACCACTGAATTACGATGTCCCTGACCTGGAATGTTTGACCTGGTGTTATTATTACACGACTCTTTTATTCTCAGATATTTTTGCAGCCAATCTTTTTGCTAGCTTCATAAAGAGCTTACCTCTGTGCGTCAGTTTGATTGGCTTGTTGTGTTATTTAATGCATCTTGCACTGATATCCTTGAATCTGTTGTCCACAATTACAGCTTAGCCATGGCTAAACAGCTACACTCAACTTCTAATACTTTTTTAATACTAATTTAAATTCTAAAGAGAACAGATCAAAAATGCAAGAAAGACACATTAGCCAGGACAAAATATTTCAGACATTTAAATATAAATGACAAAAAATGCATTTAATAACACACATGCAGTAATGATTTCTGCTCTCACATCTATTCCAGAGGACACTAGCAGCATGTTCTTTCCTTTTAACCCAGTGTAAACCAGTGTCACTGTCCTACTTGACAGATTTAATCCTGCGTATGAGGTCTACTACATGGTTACATGTCTTAAAATGTCTTGTGTACTGTCAGACCTAATATTTTTCCATTACAAACAGCTGCTTAGCCAGTGGCAGTGTTCTGTCCTGTTTTAAACATCCACAACCTCTCAAAAAAAAAAAGCCTGCTCTGGATTCCTTCAGTTATTAACAAATTTAGACTATCCTCTAAACTATTTTTAAACTAGTTTTATGTAGGTAAGGAAAATTATTTTCTCTCAGCTTTCTTAATTTGTAACCAGGAAGAACATTTCTATTCAGGTTTATTCCATTTCCACACATGGTATAGCACCAAGCAGCATGTCTGAACTCTTTTGACACATTTCCATTTCCAGAACTTCTAATCATCTATTCCACAATCTTTTCCAATTCTTCTCCAATATAATGAATAGGGGCATGGAAGCCTTTATTTTCAGAACATCTACAGTGGTGTGAAAAAGTGGTGTGAAAAAGTTTCAGATCAACAAACAAATTTAAATATTAGTCTAAGATAACAGAAGAAAACACAACATTCAGTTTTTAAATGGTTTTTTTTTTATTATTATAGGAAAACAAAATCCAAACCTACATGGCCCTGTGTGAAAAAGTGTTTGCCCAGAAACCATCTTGATGATCCCCAAAACTTTTGGAAAACTACTCTGTGGACTGACGAGACAAAAGTTGAACTTTTTGGAAAGTGTGTGTGTCATTACATCTGGCGTAAAAGTAACACTGCATTTCAGAAAAAGATCAACATACCAACAGTAACATATGGTAGTGGTGGTAGTGTGATGGTCTGTGGCTGTTCTGCTTCTTCAGGACCTGGAAGACTTGCTGTGATAAATGGAACCATGAATTCTGTTGTCTACCAAAAAATCCTGAAGGACAATGTGCAGCCATTTGTTCATGACTCCAAGCTGAAGGTAACTTGGGTTCTGCAGCAGGACAATGATCCAAAACACACCACAAATCCACCTCTGAATGGCTGAAGAAAAACAGAATGAAGACTTTGGAGTGGCCTAGTCAAAGTCCTGACCTGAATCCTATTGAGATGCTGTGGCATGACCTTAAAAAGGCGGTTCATGCTTGAAAACCCTCCAATGTGGCTGAATTACAACAATTCTGCAAAGATGACTGGCCAAAATTCCTCCACAGTCTGTAACAGACTCATTGCAAGTTATCGCAAACTCTTGATTGTAGTTCTTGTTGCTAAGGGTGGAACAACCAGTTATTAGGTTTAGGGGGAAACATTTTTTTACACAGGGCCATGTAGGTTTGGATTTTGTTTTCCCTTAATAAAAAAGGCATTTAAAAACTGCATGTTGTGTTTACTTGTGTTATTTTTGATTGATATTTAAATTTGTTTGATGATCTGAAACATTAGTGTGACAAATGAAAAAAATAAAAAATCAGGAAAGGGGCCAACACTTTTTCACACCACTGTACATTACAGCATTTTTTTTTTTTTTTATCTGTTAGACTTTTTTCCTGTTTTATTTATTGTTTACTATCTATTGTTTTATTTGTTATAATTGATTATCTTAATTATGATGCATTTATTCTGACACAAGTTTATATTGACTTGATATTGCAGTGCAGCACATTCCACCTTCTGTAGACTTGAAGACTCAGGACCGTGTCTGTCGAGACAGATGCAAATGCTGTTCAACAATTTTAATGAAGATCAACGCAGAGGTATCCAAACCACTAAGCAAAGGCGAAGTCAAAACACGAGCAAGCATCATGCAATAAGCAAACAGGAAACACTAGGCATAATCCCCTGCAAAAAGGCTTCAGAGTGAAAACACATTCAGGGTTACCTCGCAACTGGTTAAATGTTTATGTAGGTGCAGGTGTAATTGTGAACAGGTGCACATGGATCTGCTGCTGTGTGTTCTAGAAAGTGGACTTCATAGCCCTTCAGTCTGAGTCCCAAAAATGAATTGGAAGTATGTTCTATAACTCTGAGACTATGTAAGAGAAAGTTCTGCCACTTGCTGTAACCAAAATAATGTCTGCACTATTTGACCTGAGCAAGCATTGTGGATCTTAAAAGACTAAATGTTCAATCAGTATCGAGGCAGGATACCATTCATGCTTTATACACCATAAGTAGTATTTTATAATCAGTGTAAAATTTTGCTGGGAGCCAATGCAGTGTTTATAAGATAGTGGTGATGTGGTCTGGTCCATTCTGGACTTATACAGTAGGTGCTTCAATATGCATTTACTAGAATATCCAGACAACAAGGCATTACTGTAATCCAACCTAGAGATAAAAAAGACATGAACTGTTTTTTTCTGCATCATGTAGTGACATATTTATTGACTTCACATGAGCGTAGAATCAATAAACACAGTACTGTACTGATGTATTAGTTGTAACTAAAAGGCCATACAGAACTTCCGGCTAACTGCCTGTGTTCTTTGTGGAGCTACAGTAACTCTGCCATAGGTTTAGTTTTAAGTCAAGTTTAAGTAGAAAGAAGTTACTAAGCATCTTATGTCTTTAATAAAGTTCTCAACTTTATTAAGCATGCATCTGGTTTTGCTGAAAGATTAATCTGTGTGTCATCAACGTAACAGTAAAAGCTACTGTATGCATGATCAGAAGTAATGGAATAGATATTCTTACACTTAATACTTTATATGTATTATATGTATATACCAGTGACCTACTGATATATCCAAACTGTTGTTTCTCCTTTGATGATACTTTTCCAGGATTTTATTACAATATATTTTGTTGTTGTTTGTTGTGGGGTCAGGGATCAGGGGTTAGGCTCTGGTCTGGTGATTGGTCAGGCATAAAAGGTTTAGTGAAGTCACCAAAGTGAAACCTTACACTTCCCCTAATGAAGTCTTTTGTTGTGTCTGCAGTGTGTTTTGGGTCATTGTTCACTGCATGAGGAAGTTCGTCATGATCGGATGCATGGTTGAACCCCCGTGAAGCCCAAGCCACGATCTCACATGACCAATGACTTGTTTACGATCATGAGCAGATACCTTTTTTCTTCGGAGTTTAATCTTATACGTAGAACTTTCTATTCTGATTCTCACTACTGATAAATGGATTGGGTCTAGTGGTATGACATCTAGGTTTCTGCTCTTAATGTCTATTTGGATGTTGAGGTTGTTGGTAATTGACTGTTTTTAGGTTTTTCTTCACAGCTCTCACAATGTTTGTTGTCAGCTGCTGTCATTGTCCTAATCTAAACTGTTCACTGTCTGGTTGTTATTGATAAATAAATCTAATAAATTTAGATATGTGATTGTACTCTTTGCCAATTATTCAGTTTATATTAATAAATGTACATACATTCACATGTACTCAGGTACTCTCAAAAATATTATAGTATAAATTATAGTATATTCTACATAAATATAGTATTGGTCCATATCCAGCTTGAGTAATGAGTTCCGCAATATATAGAATGGTAATTCAAAGCTCTTAATTATCTACACGCAGGTCCATTTAATTAACATTTGCTCCCAAAATCCACATTAATGTCTCTCAGTATTAAGAGCTTGCTGGTTGTACATTCCCAGGTTAGATAGTGACCAAACTTGGTTGGCCTGTGACTGGGTTTGTCGAGTGTGGTGATGTAATCCTCTCCATCTGATTGTATGCATTCTTGGATCTCCTGCAAAAGGTGTCCTAGATAGGAGTGTTTCAGATTTTCATAAGGGGTGGGTTGGATAACTCCCAGATTCTGGTAACCCTTTAAGTCTCCCAGATCTACACCATGAAGAAGTACTGTATATCAAAATATATCTCAGATCACACCTGACGGACTGACAAATAAAAGTATTGCAGTGATAGAAACAACAATACTTGTACAATATAATACAATTGAACTAATTCTCAAAGCCCACAAATCCATGTAGCCACAGCGCCGGTTCACAAATTACACTAAAAGGGCTAGATTATGTGAACACCTGGCCATTAAACTCATATGTTGCCTTCCCCAAACTGCTGTAAAAAAGTTGGAAGCAAGTTGTATGCAAGAGCATTGTCCAATCTTATCGCTGAAACTAAGGGGCTGAATCCCAACCCTGTACCTGCATGGCAATGCCTTCAAACACAAGGTCCATAAAAAGACATGGTTTGCCAAAGTTGATTAGTAAGAATACATGTGGCCTGCACACAGCCCTGAACTTCACCCAACTGAACACCTCTGTAATAAACACATACTTACCAAACCTTCTAAACTGACATTACTGTACAAACATTCTGATGCTTTTTCTAGCTGAACAATCACAAATCCACCATCTGTGTTCCAAAATGATGCTGTAATATCAAAGGAAAAGGGGCAACTCAAAACAAAGTGCATTGTTTTAGAATGGGATGTTCAGCAAGCACATGTGGGTGTGATGTAAGGTGGACACATATGTACCTCCACAAAACATTTACATGTCCTCATTTTTCTCTAACACAGATATTGCTTTAACATTCATCCATTCAGTCAGTCATTCATTGATAGCAACTGCTTTATCCTGGTCAATTTTACAGGCGATCTGGAGCCAATCCCGATAACTCTAGCATGAGGCAGAAACAAACCCTGGATGATACACTAGGTTATCTTAGAACCTTCATGAATACACACATCCACACACTTTCACACCTAGAGGCAATTTAGCATAGCCAATCTACATAATGGCATGTTAATGGGAGCTGAATGGAGCTGTAAGTTAGCAACACTAGTGTCTGCTGCTGTCTGACTGACTTCAAATCAATTCAATTAATTATTAGCAACTGTAAAAAGAAGAAAGGTTTTGTTTGTCACATACATCACAGTAATAGTGATATTACTTATTGTTGCGAAGCTGAACAAACTTCTGTAAGTCGTTTTGAATAAGGGAATCTACCAAATGCCATATATAAATGCTATATATAAATGGTTGAGAGTGCAGGCTAACCATACCAAAAATCATCTTGCTGAAGTTGTTGTTGTTGAGAGAGAGAAATAACAGTAGCAAGCATGGGTTATAAATGTTTCTTTGGCTGTTTAAAATGCAAGTTGTCTTAGAAGGAGATGTCTTGAAATTACATTTCTTGTAGAAGAATGTATTTAAAACTCACAGATTGAGACAGACATTTTCCCAATATTTTCTGGAGTAAGTTCCTCAACAAATCCAACCCATTGGTATTGCTCTGACTTGTGTACTAACTGTATAGTATGTCTTAGCTTGGGTTGTGAGGTAAGGAAAACACTTTTAATTTATGGGTGGGGTGTGTGTGTGTGTGTGGGGGGGTACTCAGTATTTCTTTCCCTGACTACCTGTTTCATTGGAAATTATGTCTTGGACTTTAAGCATAAATGTAAACACTAATTGGAAGTCTGTCCAAGAGCCAGTGGTCTTTGTAGTCCTATCCTGCTTGTTGTTTTTCATTATTCTATGCACTAGAGTTACAAAAATACTTATTAGAACATTAATAATTAGTTCTTTCTTCATTATGTAATTATATTTTCCAATAAAAATCAAAATTCTATTTATTTGTATAGTGCTTCTAACAATTCCCAATGTCTCAAAGCAGCTTTACAGAACTATTGAAACAAAAGAGAGACAGAAAAGAAATAAATATATATAATAAGAAGAAGAAAAAATAAGAATAAAAATAATTAAACAAATACATACAATTAAAGTTTAAAATTAATTTAAAAATATTTATTTTAAATGTAAAATACTTATCCCTATTGAGCAAGCCAGAGGCGACGGCAGCAAAGAAAAACTCCCTCATATATCATATAAGGAAGTAATCTTGAAAGGAACCAGACTCAGAAGGGAACCCATCCTCATTTGGATGACATTGGACATTAAATAATGTAAATGTAAATAATGTCCTTTCTACAACAGTTTATAAAAATGTAACAGATTATAATAGAGCTCCTGAGGAACTAATGGGTCATCATAAACTCTGAGTTCAGCTGACTGACACAACATTGGTTCAATGAAGGCATGACAGTCTCCGGGCGGCTTCATACACAACAATCCCATGAGACACTGGCTGACCATGCAGATCAATCCCTGGCAGGGTGACCACCGGGCGACAAGGCTCAAACCAGGGGTAGAACATCAGGATTGACGAAGTATCTCTGTAAGAAGAGATGATCAGAATAGGAACTCTGAACACTGGGAGCTCAGGAGTGACATATATATCTCGACAGAGAGAGAGGGAGAGACAGCCCTGAGGGCTTCCTGGGATGTAAAGCGTCTGTGTCTGCAAACCTGAGCGACTTGCGAGTGTGGTAAGCCGACAGCATCCAGACATCCCAGTTCACCAAACACTCTATGCCCACGAACCCTCCAGATCTGCTCCTTTACCTAAGAAAAGCTATTCATAAAAATCTAGAGTGAACAAAGGTGTTTTTAGGCTGGACTTAAACACCGAGACTGTATCTGAGTCCCAAACACACTGGAAGTCTGTTCCATAACTGGGGTCTCTAAGAAAAAGCTCTGCCCCCTGCTGTAGCCATTTGTACTGGAGGTACTACCAAATAGCCTGCACCTTTTGATCAAAGTAGATGTGATGGATGATAAAAAAAACAAAAAGATCACTCAGGTACTGTGATAGGGGTGATATGTTCATGTCTTCTGGTTCTAGTTAGCTGCTGCGTTCTGGTCTAACTGGCGCTTGTTTATGCTCCTACTGAAACATGCAGACAGTAAAGCATTACTATAATCCAACCTAGAGGTAACAAATGCAGGAACTAGTGTTTCTGCATCTTGAAATGACATCATATTTATTATCTTAGCAATAGATGAAAGAGGGCTACCCTTATTAGCCTCGATATTATTTACTTATGTACGTCGCTCTGGATAAGGGCGTCTGCCAAATGCTGTAAATGTAAATGTAAATGTATTTATTTGAGCTTCAAATGAGAGACCGGTAGGTCTTTTTCTGCTGCACCTAATGTAATATAAAGACTATCCAGAGTTACTCTGTAATTAGAAAGCTTGTTTCTGGCTGCCTGTGGTCCTAGTAAAAGCACTTTTGTCTTGTCAGAGTTAAGCAGGAGGAAGTTAGTAAGCATCCACTATCTTATGTCTTTCACACATTCTTCAATCTTATTAAGCTGGTGACTCACATCTGACTTAGCTGAAACATATACAGTAGCTGCATGTCATCATTATAACAAGGAAGCTAATACCATGTTTACAAATAATTGCACCAAGGGGTAGTATATATAGGGAGAAAAGCATTGGGCCTAAAACAGAACCTTGCAGAACACTAAACATTACCTTAGCTTTTTTAGAGTAGTTACCATTTAGATCTACGAACTGTCCCTTTAGGGTTAAAGATTTGATAACCGCTAGCATAAAAGATTTTGGCACATAGCCAGTGCTAAGGACAGAATTTATTATCTTTAGAATTGGTTGGATAGCTACTGGTGGTATCTGTTTAAAGAAACACGTTGATAGGTGATCCAGAATGTAGATTGATCATTTTGAAGAAAAAATCAGTAGAAATAAGTCAGTCCCTTGGAGGGGAATAAAACAGTCTAAACACTGATCAAAAACACAAATATTATCTATGGCATTATCCATCAATTTATTTGGTATTAAATTAATGGTCTGGATTTTCTGCCTGATTTTATCAGTTTTTTTCATTTAACTAATTCATGAAGTCATTACTGCTACAAATAGAGGGTGTGCACTTTTTTTATTCCTAGTTAATTTTGCTACCACATTAAATAAAAATGTAGGATTATTTATGTTATCTTCAATTAGGCTGGAGAAGTACACCAATCTAGCAGCACTAAGAGATTTTTTGTAGCTATGATGGCTTTCCTTCTATGCTAATCGAAATACTGATAATTTAGTTTGACGCCATTTAGGTTTTAATTTCTTAGCTGATTGTTTTAAAGTTTGTGTGTTGTCATTGTACCAGGGTGCAAGTTTTTTCTCTGTACTTACTTTCCTTTTCAGTGGAGATACAATATCTAGGGTGTAGGACTAAATAGTCAGTCATCTGATCAAGTTCTGTGGGGTCAGATGGCAATCCAATCATGGATAATAATTCTGGGCGACTGTTGTTTACGTATTTTTAACACGGTGACGCGGCAAATTGCAAATATCGTGTCCGAAGCTCAATTTAAATGAAATGAGATAATGGTCTGAGATTCTGATTGAGGCACTGTGACTATATTTTAGCTGCTACATCAAAATTAGTTGTAATCAGTACCTCTAAAATAGATTAGTGTACTCCATTTTTGTTTGGATCCCTTCAACCCTAATTTTCTTTACCAGTCAGCTTCTTCCTTTACATTTTTTTCACATCCCCCACCATTTCACAGGCTGTGGCTACAAATTACTAGTGCGTTTGAGTGGCTTTTCTCCACCATAAAATGCACTGTTCTTTCTTTAATGGTTTAGTCACAAGCCTCACACTTGTGTAGCCAGTGTCGGGTCACTCTGGAAGCTGGAGACAGCTGATTGACAGACCTTCTTTCCCATTCCTCATCCAAGCAGTGCAAGAATGTTGTGTCTGCAGCCACCTCTAAGAGGCTTGTCCAGGTTGACAATGATTGGAACCATCAAGCATATGAAAATGGATCTGAGTTGGCCGCTGGTGATGATACGCTAATGAGAACTGTTGCTATAACATTGCATGATAACAATTATAATTCATTCATTCATTCATTCATCTTCTACCGCTTATCCGAACTACCTCGGGTCACGGGGAGCCTGTGCCTATCTCAGGCGTCATCGGGCATCAAGGCAGGATACACCCTGGACGGAGTGCCAACCCATCGCAGGGCACACACACACTCATTCACTCACGCAATCACACACTAGGGACAATTTTTCCAGAGATGCCAATCAACCTACCATGCATGTCCTTGGACCGGGGGAGGAAACCGGAGTACCCGGAGGAAACCCCCGAGGCACGGGGAGAACATGCAAACTCCACACACACAAGGTGGAGGCGGGAATCGAACCCCGACCCTGGAGGTGTGAGGCGAATGTGCTAACCACTAAGCCACCGTGCCCCCTACAATTATAATTATTATTCAAATATAAATAATTGGAACAATCTCTGAGGGGCAGAGCATTTGAGACACAAACTCCCTGTGGTTTCACTCTGCAGACTCTTTATATATAACTACTCATAGGTGGAAGCTCTTGAAGTGGATAGTATGCACCTCTTTTACTACTGTAAATCTTGTTCATTTCTTGCTCCCCTAAATATAAATTCTCCTTCAGGGACTTGTGGAGAGCAGAAAGGTGTATATGTGTGATCGCACCACATCACAGCACCATCTCCTAGGGCAGGGGTCGGCAACCCGCGGCTCCAGAGCCGCAAGTGGCTCTTTCATCCCTCTGCTGCGGCTCCCTGTAGATTTGGAAAATAAATATTTAATTTAAATTTATTTTTTAGTTAGTTAGTTTTTTTAAAAAAAAATGTAATTCTAAATTCTAAAATTATGATGCTCTTGTAACATTAAAATAAACAGTGTTTAATTTTTTTTGTCGCTCAAAAACTGCGTCATAACTGCCCACTTACGAAATCCGATACACAGAAAATTTTGATGTCATGAATACGAAGAGGACTCAATTAGACATTGAACCTTTTATTTGAAAGTAACCTTCAACCCAGCGTCTTTTTCTTAAGGTTAGTTCAAACTGTTCAAAATATTGTTGTTTGCCTGCAGAAATAAAGTTTCGTTTACTCGGTAGCAGTTCATTGATTTCATAAATGCAACACACTACAGTTTTTTCTATACTTTCCATAAAGGAAAAAAATGATATATGCAGTGTTATCTTCATTTTAGATGTCAAATGGGTTTTGTGGATCCCTGTGTTTTTTTTTTCTGAGGGAAACGGGTCCAAATGGCTCTTTGAGTTTTTAAGGTTGCCGAACCCTGTCCTAGGGGCTTCATAAACTTGTTGCATCAAATTGGCAGGCATGAGACAAAATGAAACAGGTGTTTTTAAACTGCCTTTTTCTAATGATTAATTCAAGACAAAGACATTCTATTCTGGTGAACTCAGTTTAAATCAATTGACTAAAGGACTGATCTTCTGACTGAACCTAATTCCAAAGGTCCATGTGAAGAGATGTAAGATTTACTGTTATTAGGAGTTGATTTACTCACTCACTCACTCATTTTCTACCGCTTATCCGAACTACCTCGGGTCACGGGGAGCCTGTGCCTATCTCAGGCGTCATCGGGCATCAAGGCAGGATACACCCTGGACGGAGTGCCAACCCATCGCAGGGCACACACACACTCTCATTCACTCACGCAATCACACACTACGGACAATTTTCTAGAGATGCCAATCAACCTATCATGCATGTCTTTGGACCGGGGGAGGAAACCGGAGTACCCGGAGGAAACCCCCGAGGCACGGGGAGAACATGCAAACTCCACACACACAAGGTGGAGGCGGGAATCGAACCCCCAACCCTGGAGGTGTGAGGTGAACATGCTAACCACTAAGCCACCGTGCCCCGTGTGAGTTGATTTACAGTCCTGAAAATAATTAATTCAAAAGAATTTAGAAACCTTTCTCACACCAGCATTCTTCTGGAATGTATGATTTTGTATGTTCCCTGCAGTGACTGTACAGTGAGTCTGATGTTAACAAGACATGCCTGGTTGGAACAATTAGTCCTTAATACAGAATAGAATTTGACCCAAAAACCACAGCCTAAGCAGCTCACTAGACAGAAAAACTCATATTTGACAAGGGCTAAGTTATATTCTAGGTAAAATAATAAGGACCACTGAGACCCTGCATCTTGGATGCCCATGTCCATCAAAAGAGGCTGTTTGTAGGACAACAATGTCTGAGAAGCACAACAAATATGTTTACGCAACATTTGAGAGATTATTATTTAATGACCTAGGAGCCTCTGTCTCAGCATTTCCTACTAAATTAGTCAGGGCAGGTACCCTTAAAATAGATAATGCTACACAGCTCATATCACTGTACAGTATGCACTTTTTCACACAGCACTTTTTTTTAGCTTATTAAAGGAGCACAGAATATCTCTATTTAATATTAAAGTCCTAAGATGCAAACTGTCCAATCAGTAAATGCAAACATACTAATGATGTTCTATTGAGAACATAAAAAATTGCATTTCATGTGATTGCTAGCACTGTAAAAGGCAACCCAAGCTATGGTAGTTAATCCGTTTGTTGGTAGTTGGTGGGGCATCTAGGGCAGAATATAAAGCAATTATGTGCCAACCTGCACAGCACAAGTGTGCTTAGCACAATCCATACTGCTGAATGTTTGAAAATCAAACCTGCTCTGTGTGCTAGAGTTGCACTTTTGGCCAGCAACAAAGGAAGCCCAAGAGAGGACATTGCAGATTTCACATAAAGTGTCCTCATGCCATCACAATAATTTCCATGGTGAAATATCCACAAAGGTTCTTCTACCTTTCACATAAGCTGGGCTATTGTATGTCTAAGTGGCTCGGGGCTGTGATTAGGCAGTGACTACAGTATGTCAGGTTGTCGTCTGTATTCTAACAGGGTTCTTGCTCTGACACAAGAAGTTTGTTTTCTCTTAGATAGAGATGCATTTGAAAAGGCAGACCCCAAAGTTCAAACAAGGGTTTAGTGCCACAGGGACTGTGGCCTCTTGTTGTAAATCAACATGCATCAATCAATTTCAATTGAGGGGAGTCTATCCGTGACATCAATGTGTGTTGATTCAGACAGCTTTGAGGGGACTATCCCAGCCATCAGGATGACATGCGTCTCTCTCAGATCAGATTATCCACAGTTAGTCTCAATAAGGCCAACTGAATATTTGGAGCTGTATGACGAGCATACACTGGGTGAATGCCGTCAAAAACATGGTCTATACATGGCTTAGTGTAGAACACCACTCTTCTCCATTTATTACAGGTGTGCCTCTTTAAAAATTCACAACTGCAGTCTGGGCATCACTGCGCAACTTCTCCTGGTTCTACAAAGCTGTTCCTCTTTCTCAGATTGTTCAGTTTGTCATGTTGCCCAGGTGAATGTTAATAACCCTGGTAGTTAGGAAGAGTGAAGCTGAATGCTTACTTTGCATTTCACTGTGAATGAATCCCAGATCATTTGATATTCAGAAGAAACAATGATCCATTGCAAGACTGACAGTATTTCTATGTATGATTGTGTTTTGCACAATCTTGCAGGGGAACACTTTATATTGTTGCATCGTTCTCCACTGGCAAGTAATACATATTATATCAGAATTCAGGGTTGTATCCCAATTCACAATCTAAACAGTAAATAGGATACTTAAATGACAATTAATGTATTGGTATACTATTTAACATGGCAGTGTAGTGTTTGAGACACAGCCCAAGTCAAAGGCTTTAACTGTCTTCTTCCTTCTTCTGCCTTCTTCTGCCTTAATAGTCTCATCCTCTGTATTACATTAATTTTTATAAGAACAAAAATAATATATTGAGCACATTAGTGTATTAGTGAGTGTCAAAACTAGGTGAACAAACAGACTTTCTCTCCTTCTAAAAGACGTCTTTTATTTAGCAAATTATTGTTAGCTAATTAACTGGCTACGAATTGTTTGTGCTGTATTTATTTATTCATTCTAACACATAATAAATATCAGAGCTAACTTATTAACACTAACTAGCTAGTTAAAACACAAGGCTGTTTTTGGAAAGGAAAGACATCTTTCTGTTATGATCCATCAGTGCACTGTGGTAACTGGATAACATTAGCTGACTAGCTCAATGCCTTGTAAAAGGGTAAACGCTACTTGGTGTTATAAGGCCTGTGACTATGTTAAGCCATACATTTAATTTGCCAGGTCTACAGTAATGTGATTTCAAGTGTTGTTATGGAGGACAGATGATATCAAGTCACTGCTATTATATCAAATTTAAAGGACGACGAGGCAACAAAAAGTGCATACATCCTCTTGGCTAAATATAGAAAATACTGACAGGTGAGAAAATAAACTCCTTACATTTACATTTACAGGATATGCAGACGCCCTTATTCAGTGCAACGACAAAAGTGCTTTTAAGTCTCTATTGATGAATGCATTCATAAATACATACATGGGGAATCCTGGCTGTGAAATGTAGGTGCATTTGAGGCAGAAGTGAAGGTCTGGCAGATCTTCTCAGTGTAAAAATAAGGAAGGTCTTCAGCAGTCAGGGAGGATGAAGCAGGTAGAGCCGGGGGGTTGAGTAGTGAAGAGAAGCTGTTGTGATTCACTTTTCTATTCCCAATTAAAGTTAATATTTAAAGTAAACATAACATAAAACAAATTCATAGTCCATAAAAAAACCTACTACAAACTATTCATTTTTAAAAGACATTAGTCATCCTTGAAAACATAAAAAACCTGACCCTAACAACCAAATACTGCAGTTTATTTATTACATAAAAGCTTGTATTTTGTGCACTGCTTGCTTTTTATACATGCTTCTGCTTTGGCTTTGTGTCTTTTTAAACACACACAGATTGTTTTTCAGTTCTTTCAACTGTAAATGAGAAAAATACTCCCCATGTTGGGAATACTTCCCACATAGACATACCTTGTTGCAAAGAGCCATGGTTATAGCTGCTAGGGACCAATTGTTGAAATAATCAGAGCGTATGTCACTTTTTTTTTACATCAATTACCCAGAAATCAGCTCATGAGCTCATTAGTCTTCAAGGCATCTTAACCTTTATCATAAGCAAATTTTATGTATTCATCTTTCTCTCTTATCTAGGCAAGCTTCCCATTCCTCCTGCTGAAAAGAATTACCACAGCTTGATGCTCCCACCATCATGCGTTACTGTTGGCATGGAGCTGGCCAGGTGAAGAGTGGTGCCTCAAGTCTAACCATTGAAGGAATGGCTTTATAATGACATTATAGGAAGCAGTTATAAAACATATTTAACTTTTATATTTCACTAAATATTATACACAATTATGTATTATATACAGTGGTGTGAAAAAGTGTTTGCTCCCTTCCTGATTTTTTATTTTTGTACATGTTTGTCACACTTTAAGGTTTCAGATCATCAAACAAATTTAAATATTAGTCAAAGATAACACAAGTAAACACATCATGCAGATTTAAATGAAGGTTTTTATTATTAAGGGAAAACAAAATACACACATTTCCCTGTGTGAAAAAGTGTTTGCCCACCCGTGTAAAACGTTAACTTAAACTTAACTGTGGTTTATCACACCTGAGTTCAGAGTTCCGAGGCGAAAACCGCTGCTGAGCAAAAAGAACATACTGTACTGTAAAAGCACGTCTCAGTTTTGCCAAAAAACATCCTCATGATGCCCAAGACTTTTGGAAAACTACTCTGTGGACTGAAGAGACATTTTTGGAAGGTGTGTGTCTCATTACATCTGGTGTAAAAGTAACACTGCATTTCAGAAAAAGAGCATCATACCAACAGTAACATATGGTGGTGGTGGTAGTGTGATGGTCTGGAGCTGTTCTGCTTCGTCAGGACCTGGAAGACTTGCTGTGATAAATGGAACCATGAATTCTGTTGTCTACCAAAAAATCCTGAAGGACAATGTGCAGCCATTTGTTCATGACTCCAAGCTGAAGGTAACTTGGGTTCTGCAGCAGGACAATGATCCAAAACACACCACAAATCCACCTCTGAATGGCTGAAGAAAAACAAAATGAAGACTTTGGAGTGGCCTAGTCAAAGTCCTGACCTGAATCCTATTGAGATGCTGTGGCATGACCTTAAAAAGGTGGTTCATGCTCGAAAACCCTCCAATGTGGCTGAATTACAACAATTCTGCAAAGATGAGTGGACCAAAATTCCTCCACAGCGCAAACGCTTGATTGCAGTTCTTACTGCTAAGGGTGGAACAACCAGTTATTAGGTTTAGGGGGGAAACACTTTCACACAGGGCCATGTTGGTTTGGATTTTGTTTTCCCTTAATAGTAAAAACCTTCATTTAAAAACTGCATGTTTACTTGTGTTAGCTTTCACTAATATTTAAATTTGTTTGATGATCTGAAACATTAAAGTGTGACAAACATGCAAAAAAATAAAAAATCAGGAAGTCACACAATCTGACACATTTCTGTGCAGGTGCAAAGAAATTCATCACATCTTGATTCAGCAGAAAAAGTCATTAACATGCACTGTGAGACATGTTATCTGTAGTATCCATTTGTTCCATTTTGTTAAGTGGTAAAGTAAGAAACCATGTATGTTATAGTCAACTTGTTTGTTAATGTTAATATGTTAATGTTAATAATATTCTATCTATCTATCTATCTATCTATCTATCTATCTATCTATCTATCTATCTATCTATCTATCTATCTATCTATCTATCTATCTAATGTTAAACCTGCTTTGCTGGCATGTGGTTTGCTGGTATGCAATTGTTAAACCAAAGTGGCTTAGTTATATGAATACAAGATTCATTCATTCATTCATCTTCTCATCGCTTATCCGAACTACCTCGGGTCACGGGGAGCCTGTGCCTATCTCAGGCGTCATCGGGCATCAAGGCAGGATACACCCTGGACGGAGTGCCAACCCATCGCAGGGCACACACACACACACACACACTCATTCACTCACGCAATCACACACTAGGGACAATTTTTCCAGAGATGCCAATCAACCTACCATGCATGTCTTTGGACCGGGGGAGGAAACCGGAGTGCTAGCAGTTTGGTAGCCAGTGTATCTGTGTAATATTTTTGAACATGATCCCTTATGATCGTAGATATCTGTCTTTTCCCATAATTTTCTGCATGCAAAATAAATGCTGTTTCTTTTAATAAAGTAAGATTTGATTTTTCATGCGCTTGTCTTGATTGTATATCTTTACTACACACTGTGCACTGCCATTACAGCAAGAAGAGACATACCAACCCCCAATCGAACCCCCAACCATGGAGGTGTGAGGCGAACGTGCTAACCACTAAGCCACCGTGCCCCCCAAATCCTTCATAGTGTTGTCTAAACACAGTTCAGTAAAAGAGATTAGGCATGAGGTATATAAAATATTTAAGGTATTAAACAATATATAAAATATCTTTTAAATATTTCAGAATTCTAAAACTGAAACAGAAAATTGTTTTTAATTTTTAAAATAATAAAAAACTACATATATAAATACACAAGCACAGTTCATTTATTTTCTTTGGATTTTCAGGCTTAAAGGAAAGCTGAGGTCAGAGTGTGGGGTCAGCCATTATACTGTACAGCACCTGTAGAGCAGAGAGGGTTTAGTGCCATGCCCAGGAGCCCAACAGTGTCAGGGCTGAGACTTGATCTAATGACATTCTGACATTCTGATAAGTAGTTCCCCCCCCTCATGGTTTGGGCAGGATTCAAACCCTGGTCAATTGATTAAAAGCTAATGAATTACCACTACACCACCCAAGAGCTCTTAATCAAGAAGGCCTTGAGGAACTCTTAATCCTCTTTATTGTCAGGGATAATGAAGGCTGAAATTATGGTATTAATTTAATATTTAATCACAGATTTACTTTTTTTTTTTTTTTTAATGAATGGCAATTTTATATAATTTGTCAGTAGTTACGTTTTCAGTCATGATTTCCGCTACATCTCACAGGTTGTAATTTTATTAATGTAACATGATGAGACAGATGCAAATGCAGGGATGGCAGTTTTACAAGTAGCAAACAATACCAAATACTAAACTCAAAATCAATTATAGTATTTAATATTGCCTTATTAATAGTATAAACAATGTTTTTAATCTATTTTTAAAAAACAGGGAAATATAACATTTAACACTCATAATTGGGCTCATTTGTATTCCGTTCAGCGGATCATGTCAGTGGTCAGATGTTGCTACTCTTTAATTAAAGTTCACTTGTGGTAAATTTAGATTATTGGACATGATTACGGTGGCATCCATCAATCTTAAACAGAAGAAGCAATCAGGCCACCTGCCAATCTAAGACCTATCCAAGAACACAAACATCACATTGATTGAATTCCAGAGGTCCAATGTGGGGAGAAAAAAAATCTTTACTGTACTCCACTAATAAGGCCTTTACTGTAAAGTGGCCAGAGAGAAGCCACTCACCATCATGACATACTGTAGGGCTCATGTGAACTTTGGGATGACAAAGCCAAGATTAAACTCTTTATACTAAATGAAATGTATGAAATCCAGAGGAAACCAGGCACCACTCA